>NC_063174.1:13879472-14181139 GCF_023159225.1 Perognathus longimembris pacificus | reverse complement strand
GATATCAATAATTATTTCCTTTCTGTTTTCTTCTGCACAAATAATCAACCTCCCTGAACTCTGAATCTTTATGACCACAAAAGCTCACTGTGGCTTGAATAAATGCACTACATTCAAATTCTTATCATATCTCCTTTCTCAGCTCTCAGAGTATTATGTTACATAAAAAATAGTATTGCATAGAGAAATAGTAAGGTTTTGGATTAATTTTTGAATTTTTAAATTCAAATTTAGAAATGACTAAAAGACAGATGAACAGTGCATTACAATAGCAGATTCTTTTGTCTTTTTCTTTTTTTCATGCTGGATGGAAACCTGGATATTCACTTGCGAGGCAAGTGAGCTACAGTCCATATTTTTTAGTGACCAATCAAATAATTTTGAACATAGTATTTTTTAAACCTTTATACATTTTTTATTATTTTTTGTAATTTATATTACTTAGATTGGGGCATTGAGATAAGAAAATGTTATTGGCATAACTTTCTATGCAAGTTGTGTCTTTTCCTCTTTTTTCCCCTTTATTGTGAAAGTGAGGTACAGAGGGGTTACAGTTTCATATGTGAGGTAGTGAGTACATTTCTTGTTCAACTTCTTACCTCTTCTCTCATTCGCCCCTCCCCCTTTCCCTCTTCCCGCATAAGTTGTACAGTTAGTTGGTTTACGCCAACTGGTTTTGTAAGTATGGCTTTTGGTATCATTTTTCATTTTATACTTTTTCTCTCGATTTTGATATATCCTTTCCCTTCCCTAATTCTAATACATGTATATACAGTATCCAGGGTCCTCAGATTAGATATGATGATAGCAGAGGTTCAACCACAGGAAGGGAATACAAGAGGAACAAAAAAGAAGGGCATGGTATCACAAGGCATGCTGAAAGTAATTACAACAGTGATATAAAACTTTTTTCTATAACATGGAGTTCATTTCACTTAGCATCATCTTATGTTTATAAGGGCATAGCTATTAGGCTATTATGATAGTCTGTTAAGACTAGCCTAAACATGTTCTAATTATTCCCTATGAGGGAAACCATAGAGTCCATGTTTCTTTGGGTCTGGCTCACTTCACTTAGTATGATTTTTTTTCCAAGTCTTTCCACTTTCTTATGAATGGGGCAATGTCATTCTTTTTGACAGAGGCAAAAAATTCCATTTTGTATATGTACATTTTCCTAATCCATTTGTCTACTGAGAGGCATCTGGGTTGGATCCATATTTTAGAGATGACAAATTTTGCTGTGATGAACATTGTTGTGCTGGTGGCTTTAGTGTGGTCTTGCATGTAGACTTCTGGGTAGATGCCCAAAAAGTGTGGCTGCTGGATCATAGAGGAGCTCTATGTTTAGCCTTCTGAGGAATCTCCATACCACTTTCCAGTGTGTTTGAACAAATTTACCTTCCCACCAAAAATGTAGTAGTGTTCTCTTTTGGTCACATCCCTTCCAAAATTTGTCATTATTAGTTTTCCTGATAATGGACATTCTTACTGGGGTGAGGTGGATTCTCAGTGTTGTTGTTTTTCTTTATTTTTTTGAATAGTCTTTTAATTAAAATGCAAGAATATGACTTCAATTGACAAGAAGTTGATTTCAGTTTTATTTTGTTTGCTGTTAATACCAGAAAATAATAAAAAGAATTCACCTAACAAAAGGAGTTCAATAGACTGCTCTATGAGAGAGCAGAAGCTGAAAGCAAAAGAATAGAAGAGTTTTGGTTTTTTGAGTTATATCTTGTTTTTAAAATTTTTATTATCAAAGTGACGTACAGAGAGGTTACAGTTTCATACGTTAGGCATTGGATACATTTCTTATACTGTTTCTTACCTCATTCCTCATTCCCCCCTTCTCCCTTCCCCTTTCCCTTTCCCCCCCCCCAATGAATTGTTCAGTTCATTTACACCAAAAAGTTTTGCAAGTATTGCTTTTGTAGCTGTTTGTCTTTTTTTACCCTGTGTCTCTCGATTTTGGTATTCCCTTTCAATTTGCTAATTCTAATACCAGTACACACGGTTTCCAATATACTTAGATAAGATTACAGAGATCATGTAGGTACAACCACAGGAAGGGGATACAAGAAGATCATCAATATTAGAAGTTACATTTACACATAGCCGGTTGAAAGTAGTTTCAACAGTGATATAGCAATCGTTTCCATGAAATGGAGTTCATTTCACTTAGCATCATCTTATGTGTTCATAAGGGTATAGCTATTTGGCTCTTGTGATCCTCTGCTGAGACTTGCCTAAACCTGTGCTAATTATTCTCTATAAGGGAGACCATAGAGTCCATGTTTCTTTGGGTCTGGCTCACTTCGCTTAGTATAATTTTTTCCAAGTCCTTCCATTTCCTTACAAATGGGGCAATGTCATTCTTTCTGATAGAGGCATAAAATTCCATTGTGTATATCTACCACATTTTCCTGATCCATTTGTCTACTGAGGGGCATCTGGGTTGATTCCAGATTCTAGGAATGGCAAATTGTGCTGCGATGAACACTGTTGTGCTGGTGGCTTTAGTGTGTTCTTGTTTGTGGTCTTTTGGATAGATGTCTCAAAGTGGGGCTGCTGGGTCATATGGGAGCTCTATGTTTAGCCTTCTGAGGAATCTCCATACTGCTTGCCAGAATGGCTGAACAAGTTTACATTCCCGCCAACAATGAAGTAGGGTTCCCTTTTGGCCACATCCCCTCCAATATTTACTATTGTTAGTTTTCTTGATATAGGTCATTCTTACTCCGGTAATTTTAGTCTAGCAAGGAACTATGGTTCTGTGGAAAATGTGGGCTTTTTCTGAAACTAGAAAAGCTCATTATGATATCTAATATAAATTATCGGGTAATACTCTCTGAGTATATGCCATTCTGAAAGATTATTTTATTTCAAATTTATGTAGATGAAAGTCCAATATATACATTATCCTTCAATTACTTAAATCATGTCATTTCTCTTTCTGTGACAAGAGAATGCATATATATTTATTATTAATTTGGCAACTTCCAAATCAGAGTTTGAGATAAAGTTAGCCACATTACAGTGATTGACTAATATGTCTAAGCCTATAGCATCTTTCTATGATATTTTGAAAAGTTTTCACACAATGTTGACTACACACTTTTGTATCTACTTCCTTTGTTTTGAAAAGTTACTGGGCAATATTAAGTATTTTTGCATGTATGCTTCACTGTTGAATATATTTTGACATGTAATTTTCATATATTAATGTTTGATTAATTGTAATTGCTACTTACCATACCAATGTGTGATATGCCACACTTTAATTACCATTATAATATTGTTAGAATTCTGTTCCTTTTGGGGCTTATGATGTGAATTATTTTCATCAGTTTATTCAAACATTAATGTCTAGAGCATAGTAACACCTGAGAACCTGATCTTCAATTGAAGCAGGGTCTTTATAGAGGAAATCAATTGGAAAGAAAGTCATTAAATCAGATCCTATTCTAATATCAGAAATTTGCTGACAAATCAAAATACACAGGGTTAAACCAGATGTAAACAAAAGAGGTGATGAGACAATGCTTATACAAGCTAAAACACATCAAAGAGTTTTCAGTTTGAAAATTTATATTTAATTTCCCAACATAAGTTAATGTAGGCGATATGTGTAACATGTTTATTCCAACCCAAATTTCCATGTATATATGTCTGTATTTCTGGATTGTTTACTCAGCCCCAGTTTTCTGTATGCATGCTTCTATTTTAAACAGTCTACTTGATTACTGTGGCTTTACAACACATTTTATAATAAATCTAGGTACCTTGTGCTAAAACGCTTTAAAATAGTTCCACCTTCTTAAAATATGCTATAGATAAAAATTTGGAAACTGACAATTTAAACACATGTGCATATATGCGTGCAAGTGCACATGCATGTGTGTGCATCCATGTACACTCACACAACCCTCTTGAGATTTGTTTACTACAAGAATGAATCTATGCATGATCTTGGTGAGTCACAGTAGCTTTGTAATTTTGATCCATGAGCAAAGAGCTTTCCTATTCATATGGGCTTTTTAAATATTTATTTGAAAATGATCCTATTGCTATTTTTGCTATTTAGTATTCTTTTTTTTTCCTTGAGAAAGAAGTTGTTGTTTTTTTAGTTCTTATTATCAAATTGATGTACAGAGAAGTTACAGTTTCATACGTTAGGTATTGGATACATTTCTTGTACTGTTTGTTATCTTGTCCCTCGTACCCCCCTCCCCTCTGCCCCCTTACCCTTTCCCCCCATGAGGTGTTCAGTTCACTTACACCAAACAGTTTTGCAAGTATTGTTTTTGTAGTTGTTTCTCTTTTTTTACACAGTGTCTCTCAATTTTGGTATTCCCTTTCAATTTCCTAGTTCTAAAACCAGTATACACTGTTTCCAATATACTCAGATAAGATTACAGAGATAGTGTAGATACGACCACAGGAAGGTGATACAAGAACATCATCAATAGTAGAAGCTACACAAAAACATGGGACATTGAAAGTAGTTACAACTGTACTATAACAATCATTTCCATAACATGGAGTTCATTTCACTTAGCATCATCATATGTGATCATAAGGGTATAGCTAATGGGCTCTTGAGATCCTCTGCTGTGACTTGACTAAACCTGTGCTAATTATTCCCAATAAGGGAGACCATAGAGTCCAAGTTTCTTTGGGTCTAGCTCACTTCACTTAGCATAATTTTTTCCAAGTCCTTCCATTTCCTTACAAATGGGGCAATGTCATTTTTTCTGATAGAGGCATAAAATTCCATTGTGTATATGTACCACATTTTCCTGATCCATTCGTCTACTGAGGGGCATCTGGGTTGGTTCCAGATTCTCGCTATGACAAATTGCACTGCAATGAACATTGTTGTGCTGGTGGCTTTACTATGATTTTGTTTGTGGTCTTTTGGATAGATACCCAAAAGTGGGGTTGCTGGGTCATAGGGGAGTTCTACATTTAGCCTTCTGAGGAATCTCCATACTGCTTGCCAGAGTGGCTGAACCAGTTTACATTCCCACCAACAATGAAGGGGGGTTCCCTTTTGGCCACAACCCCTCCAACAATTGTTATTGTTAGTTTTCTTGATATATGACATTGTTACTGGGAAGAGATGGAATCTCAATGTGGTTTTGATTTGCATTTCTTTTATGGCCAGTGATGTAGAGCATTTTTTCGTATGTCTCTTGGCCATTCTCATTTCCTCATCAGAGAAGTCTCTTTGTAAGTCTTTAGCCCACTTGATGAGGGGGCTATTGGTTCTTTGCGGTTTTGTTATGGAAGAAGATAATTTTTTTATTTCTGCATATATTTTAGAGATGAGGCCTTTGTCCGGTGAATGGCCGGTAAAGATCTTCTACCAGTCTGTGGGCTTTCTGTTTATCTTGCGAGCTATGTCCTTTGCCGTGCAGAAGCTCTGAAGTTTGATGCAGTCCCATTTGTCCAACCTTTCTTTGATTTGTAGCCTTTCTGGGTTTTTGTTAAGGAAGTTCCATCCTGTGCCAAGGAGCCCAAGTGTTTTTCCTATTCCTTCCTTTAGTGTTTTCAGGGTGTCTGTTTTGATTTCGAGGTCTTTAATCCATTTGGAATTGATTTTGGTGCAGGGTAATATATAAGGATCTAGTTTTAGTTTATTGCATGTGTTGAGCCAGTTTTTCCAGCACAATTTGTTAAAGAGGCTATCTTTCTTCCAAACTATTGTTTTAGCCCCTTTATCAAAGATTAAGTAAGCAGACGGAAGAAAGATGGCGCCCATGGAATAGGGAGGCACCCCAACTCGCTCCAACGGCATAGTGAGCTGGGAACCCCAACACCCAACACCCCATCAAGAACCCAGCAAAACCAGCAGCCAGAAGCAGTGGAGAAACGCAGGAAAACAAAAAGGAGCAAAAAAGAAGAACCGAAAACCTACACGGAGCCGGAGATTCACCGGGGCACCCTCCCCCCTCCAGCCGACCCTGGCCCAAACAGGGTCAGGCTGGGAAAGGGGAACCCGGCGATCGGCAGACAGGCTGCCAGGAGCGCAGAATTCATATAGGGGGAGACCCCACGGACACAAGGCAGGGTGCGGACCAAGACACACACCGGCAGCGACGAGAAGTTCGGGTCCACACCGGGTTTGGACAAGGGAACCCAGCGCGGCAGAAATCGGGAACCAGGGAAGCCACGACGACACTTAGCCAACCCCTGGAGGGCCAACAGCTGCGCGGGACACACACACAAAGCAGCAAAAGTGAGTGCCCTCCCCTCCCCCCTCCCCCACCCCTGAGGGAACAAAGAACCCACAAATCAGGCGGGGAAACCCCCATCAGGCGCTGGGAAGTCAGTTTAGCAGGGGAAGGGCTCAGCAGCACCAACACCCCACAGGTTCCTGAACTGGCAGAACCGGCCCCGCCCCCTTCCCAACAGGGGCCTGGAGACAGCCACTTGTGCAAACCCCACCTGAGGCGCCTGGACCTCGCAGACTCTTACAACTAAAACCACAGGCGCTGGTGGGCAATACCAGCCCAGCAGGGTCACTTGAGCCTGATCACGTCCCCCCTCCTAACAACGGAGGTGAGGTCTGAAGGTGCCAAGCCACACCCGGACAGTCGATCCCACTGGGCCCCACACGTACCCCCCCCCACAACGGACTCGTGGGAGGGCGCAAGCACAACCCAACAACCCAGGACTTGCTCTGGGAGGCATATCCCGCCGAAGTGCCTGTTGCACTGAACGCACAGCGCACAGGAGGGCGGGACCCCCGGCGACAGCGCCCGCTCTGGTAGGCGTACCCTGCACTGGTGGGCGGGGACACAGCGACAGCACCAGCTGCCGTAGACACGTCTACACAGGAGGGAGGGAGGAGCTACAAACCAAACCTGAGAAGCCATCCAGATCTCCAGATACGCAAATCACAAAGAAACATAACTCAGTTCATCAAAGGGCAAGCCAACTCGCCAGCTCCAAAAAGCAGCACGACTGAAGAGGAGATGGAGACTAAAAAAGCAAATGAGGCCATGTTAACAGGAATGATCGAAAGCGTCAGAAATGAAATCAGAAAACAATTCCAGGAATTTAGAGCGGAAATCTGGAAGGACACCCAGAAAGCCAAGAAAGAAATGGAAGCAAAACTGGATACAATGCAAACCTGCTTTAAAGAAATGGAAGCAAAAATGGATACAATGCAAGCTGCCTTTAAAGAAAATCTCCACATCCTAAGAATTGAAATGCATGAAAAAATAGATTTAAAATACAACTCTTTAAAGGAAGAAATCTCCACGATCAGAGCTGATATGACAACCATAAATAGCTCTCTGACATCCATAAACTCCGCAATTGAAACCATGACACAAAGAGTAGACCATATAGAATCCAGAATCTCTCGCCTGGACGATGAAGCAGCTGACAACAACCAGAAAATGACCACACTCCAAGAAAAGGTGAAGCTTCAGGGAAGACTAATCCAGGAACTAATGGACAAAGACAAGAGATATAATCTGCGCATAATTGGAATAGAAGAAGGAGCCGAATACCAGAGCAGAGGGCTTAATCATGTTCTCAATAAAGTTATTGCAGAAAACTTCCCCAATCTCACAGGGGACCCCATCCAGGTAACCGAAGCCTATAGGACACCTGGCAGGCCAGACCCCAGGAAAGCCACCCCAAGGCACATAATATTCAAGACTACAGACCTCAAGATTAAAGAGCAAATTCTGAATTCAGCCAAAGCGAAGAAGGAAACTTTTTTCAATGGGAAGAGGATTCGAATAACATCCGACTTATCCACACAAACTTACCAAGCTCGAAGCGAGTGGAAGAACACCATCCAAGTACTCCAGAATAACAATTTACAACCTCGGATCAAATATCCAGCGAAATTGGAGTTCACATTCGAAGGGAGAACCAGATCTTTCCACACCAAAGAGGAGCTAAAGGAGTATGTGAATAAAAAACCAGCCCTACAGCGAATATTAAGAGGGGAACCCCACCCAACAGAGATCGTAAAAGACACACAGACAGAATCAGAAAGAAACTTCAATAGCCAAAGTCCAGCAGAAACACAAGCTCACTAAAGACAAGAAGAAAAAAAAAAAAAAAAAAAAAGAAGAAAAAACAGCCCACCAAGAAAATGGAAGGAGAAAAAACACCCTTATCCTTGATCTCTTTAAATATAAATGGTTTAAACTCCCCGATAAAGAGGAGCAGACTGGCAGAATGGATTCGCAAACAAAAAGTTGACATCTGCTGTCTAGAAGAGACCCACCTTACAGCAATGGACAAAAACAGGCTTCGAGTGAAAGGATGGAGCAAGATCTACCAAGCAAATGCATCCACCAAAACGGCAGGTGTAGCCATCCTGATCTCAGACAAGCTTGACTTCTCTTTAAAGTCCACTCAAAAAGACAAAGAAGGACACTACATATTAATACAAGGAAAAATCCAGAATCAAGAAATCACGGTGATAAATGTATACTCACCAAACAAAAGAGGCCCAACATATGTCAAGCAAATTCTCAAAGAATTACAGAGCAAGATAGACGCAAACACAATCATAGTGGGTGACCTTAATACTCCTCTCTCTCCAAGAGACAGATCCAACACTCAGAGGATTAGTAAGGGAGCTGAGGACCTAAATAACACCATTTCCCAAATGGATCTAACAGACCTATATAGAACCTTTCACCCCACAGAGACCCAATACACCTTCTTTTCAGCAGCCCATGGATCATATTCCAAAATAGACCACGTCATAGCCCACACAAAGAACCTCAGCAAATACAAAAGTATTGACGTCATCCCATGTATTATATCTGACCACAGTGGATTAAAGGTAACCCTCAACAACAAAGGATACCACAGAGCCTATACACACTCTTGGAGGCTAAACCCCACGCTGCTATCCAACACTTGGGCCACAGATCAAATTAAAGATGAAATCAACGAATTCATAAGCCACAATGACAAAGAAAACACATCACAAAGAAACCTATGGGACACAGCTAAGGCAGTTCTGAGGGGCAAGATCATTGCACTCAGCACCCACATTAAAAGAATGGAAGCAGAGCAGGTGAATACCCTCACGATGAAACTAAAACAACTGGAGAAACAAGAAATGACAGAATCTAAAACGACTAGGAGAGGAGAGATCACAAAGATTAAAGAAGAGATAAATCTGATTGAAAATAGAAAGACCATTCAACAAATAAATAAGACTAAAAGCTGGTTCTTTGAGAAAATAAACAAAATTGACAGACCCCTTGCAAGACTTACAAAAAAAAGAAGAGAAGAGACTCATATTCGTAAAATCAGGGACTCCACAGGAAAAATTACAACAAGTACACACGATATTCAAACAATCATAAGGAGCTATTTCCAAAACCTCTACTCAGCAAAAAACAATAATTCTACAGAAATGGATCAATTCTTAGAGAAGTACAAACTGCCCAAACTGAACCAAGAAGAAATAAATCAGCTAAATAAACCAATAACTTACGGTGAGATACAGGAGGTAATCAAGAACCTCCCTACTAAGAAAAGCCCAGGCCCAGATGGATTCACCAATGAATTCTACAAAACCTTTAGTGAGGAGCTAATTCCAATACTCCTCAAACTCTTCCGCGAAATAGAAATGGAGGGAGAAATTCCAAACTCATTCTACGAAGCTAATATCATACTAATTCCCAAACCAGGCAAAGACCCAACAAAAAAAGAGAACTACAGACCAATATCACTAATGAACACAGATGCAAAGCTCCTCAATAAAATATTAGCTAATAGGATCCAGAAAGTGATCAAGAATATCATACATCATGACCAAGTAGGCTTCATCCCTCAGTCACAAGGATGGTTCAACATCCGTAAATCAATCAACGTAAATCACCACATAAACAGAGCTAAAATCAAGAATCACATTGTTATCTCAGTCGATGCCCAAAAAGCCTTTGACAAAATACAACATCCATACCTATTAAAAGCTTTGGAGAGAACAGGAATAGATGGAACATTCCTCAAAACAATAAAAGCCATATACAACAGACCAACTGCTAATATCATATTAAATGGAGAGAAACTTAAGTCATTCCCCCTAAAATCAGGAACAAGACAAGGATGCCCACTCTCCCCACTTCTGTTCAACATAGTGCTGGAATCCCTAGCCATAGCAATAAGGCAAGAGGAGGACATCAAAGGGATCCACATCGGCAAGGAAGAAATCAAGTTATCCCTATTCGCAGACGACATGATCTTGTATCTGAAGGACCCAAAAACCTCAGTACCCAAACTCCTACACCTAATAAACCAATTTGGCAAAGTAGCAGGATATAAAATCAATCCACAAAAGTCAGCAGCTTTTCTGTACACCAGCAATAGACAAACAGAAAAGGAAATTATGGAAACAATTCCATTTACAGTAGCCAAAAAAAGAATAAAGTACCTAGGGATCAACTTAACCAAGGACGTGACGGACCTATTCAATGAAAACTACAAAAATCTAATAAGGGAAATCAAAGAAGACACAAGGAGATGGAAAGACCTCCCATGCTCATGGTAGGCAGAATCAATATAGTGAAAATGGCCATATTGCCCAAATTGTTATACAAATTCAATGCAATACCTATCAAAATCCCAGCCACATTCTTCACTGAAATAGAGAAACCAATCCATAAATTCATATGGAACAGCAAAAAACCTAGAATAGCCAAAGCAATTCTAGGCAAAAAAAGCAATGCAGGAGGTATCACAATACCTGACTTCAAGATCTACTACAAGGCCATCATAACAAAAACAGCATGGTATTGGTATAAAAACAGATCGGAAGACCAATGGATTAGAACTGAAGACCCAGAAATAAAACCGCACTCTTACAGCCAACTGATATTCGACAAAGGAGCTAAAGATATACAATGGAATAAACATAGCCTCTTCAACTACTGGTGCTGGGAGAACTGGGCAGCCATATGCAGAAAACTCAAAGTAGACCCAAGCCTATCACCATGCACCAAGATCAACTCAAAATGGATCAAGGACCTCAACATCAGACCTGAATCCTTGAAACTACTGAAGGACAGAGTAGGAAAGACACTAGAACTTATAGGCACAGGAAGGAACTTCCTGAATAGAGTCCCAGGGGCACAACAAATAGGAGAAAGACTCGACAAATGGGACTACTACAAATTAAAAAGTTTCTGCACAGCTAAGGACATAGCCACCAAAATAGAAAGACAGCCAACGATATGGGAAAGGATATTTACCAGCACAGCAACAGACAAAGGCCTGATATCGGTCATCTACAGAGAACTCAAAAAACTAAGCCCCTCCAAGCCCAATAAACCTATTAGGAAATGGGCAAAAGAGCTAAAGAGAGACTTCACAAGAGAAGATATAAAAATGGCAAAGAAACATATGAGGAAATGCTCAACATCCCTGCTAGTAAAGGAAATGCAAATAAAAACAACCCTGAGATACCACCTCACCCCAGTTAGAATGGCCTATACTCTGAACTCAGGAAACAACAAATGCTGGAGGGGCTGTGGGGAAAGAGGAACCCTTCTCCATTGTTGGTGGGAGTGCAAATTAGTACAACCACTTTGGAGAACAGTATGGAGGTTTCTCAAAAAGCTCAATATAGACCTACCCTATGACCCAGCCATACCACTCCTAGGCATCTATCCTAAACAGCAAAATCCAAGATATCAAAAAGGCATTTGTACTACCATGTTTATCGCGGCACAATTCACAATAGCTAAAATATGGAAACAACCCAGATGCCCCTCCACAGACGAATGGATCCAAAAAATATGGTACTTATACACAATGGAATACTACATAGCGATTAGGAAGGGTGAAATATTGTTATTTGCAGGGAAATGGTCGGAACTCGAACAAATAATGTTGAGTGAGACAAGCCTAGAACACAGAAAACAAAGGGGCATGATCTCCCTGATATATGACTGTTAACAAAGGGAGACGGAGAGACAGTAGAGACCAAGTCTGTGAATACTGTATATGTTCTTGATACATTGTATATTGCATATATGTCAACCTGACCTAGACAAGGGATAGAAAAACAGGTTGTAAGATATCATAAGAAATGTACACACTGCCCTACTATGTAACTGCACTCTCTTTGCACAACACCTTGTAAAAAAATTTATGTCCAATTAATAAAAAAAATAAATAAATAAATAAAAAATAAATAAATAAAAGGAAAGAAAACTAAAAAAAAAATAAAAAAAATAAAAAGAACTTTCAAAAGTTTAAAATAAAAAATAACATTCCCAGAAAAAAAAAAAAAAAAAAAAAAAAGATTAAGTAAGCATAGTTCTGTGGGTTCATTCCCGGGTCTTCAGTTCTGTTCCATTGGTCTTCAGGCCTGTTCTGGTGCCAATACCAAGCTGTTTTTATTACTATAGCTTTATAATACAGCTTGAAGTTGGGTATTGTAATTCCTCCAGCACTGTTCTTGTACGGTTTGTTACCTCGTCCCTCATTCCTTTCCCTCCCCCCCCCCATGAGTTGTTCAGTTCATTTAGACCAAACAGTTTTGCAAGTATTGCTTTTGTAGTTGTTTGTCTTTTTTTTTTTTTTACCCTGTGTCTCTCGATTTTGGTATTCCCTTTCAATTTCCTAGTTCTAATACCAGTATACCTGGTTTGCAGTACACTCAGATAAGATACAGAGAAAATGTAGGAACAAACACAGGGTGGTGATACAAGAAGATCATCAATAACAGAGGCTACAGTTACATATGTCATGTTGAAAGTAGTTGCAACTGTGATATAACAATCATTGTCATAACATAGAGTTCATTTCACTTAGCATTATCTTATGTGTTCGTAAGGGAATAGCTATTGGGCTCCTGTGATCCTCTGCTGTGACTTGCCTAAACCTGTGCTAATTATTCCCTATAAAGGAGACCATAGAGTCCATGTTTCTTTGGGTCTGGCTCACTTCACTTAGTATAACTTTTTCCAAGTCCTTCCATTTCCTTACAAATGGGGCAATATCATTCTTTCTGATAGAGGCAATAAATTCCCTTGTGCATATGTACCACATTTTCCTGATCCATTCATCTACTGAGGGGCATCTGGGTTGGTTCCAGATTCTCGCTATGACAAATTGTGCTGCGATGAACATTGTTGTGCTGGTGGCTTTAGTGTGATTATGTTTGTGGTCTTTTGGATAGATACCCAAAAGTGGGGCTGCTGGGTCATAGGGGAATTCTCTGTTTAGCCTTCTGAGGAATCTCCATACCACTTGCCAGAGTGGCTGAACCAGTTTACATTCCCACCAACAATGAAGTAGGGTTCCCTTTTGGCCACATCCCCTCACACAGTTGTTATTGTTAGTTTTCTTGATATAGGACATTGTTACTGGGGTGAGATGGAATCTCAATGTTGTTTTGATTTGCATTTCTTTTATGGCCAGTGATGTACAGCACCTTTTCTTTTGTCTCTTGGCCATTCTCATTTTCTCATCAGAGAAGTCTCTTTTTAAGTCTCTAGCTCACTTGATGAGGGGGCTATTGGTTCTTTGCGGTTTTGTTTTGAAGGAAGGTATTTTTTTTTTTAGTTCTGCATATATTTCAGATAGGATTCCTTTTTCCTTTGAATGGCCAGTAAAGATCTTCTCCCAATCTGTGGGCTTTCTGTTTATCTTGCAAGCTATGTCCTTTGCCCTGAAGAAGCTCTGCAGTTTGATGCAGACCCATTTTTCTAACCTTTCTTTGATCTGTAGCCTTTCTGGGTCTTTGTCAAGAAAGTTCCATCCTGGGCCAAGGAGCCCAAGTGTTTCTCCTACTCCTTCCTTTAGTGTTTTCAGGGTGCCTGTTTTGATTTCTAGGTCTTTGATCCATTTGGAATTGATTTTGGTGCAAGGTGATATATAAGTATCTAGTTTTAGTTTGTTGCAGGTGTTGAACCAGCTTTGCCAGGACCATTTGTTAAAGAGGCTATCTATTTTCCAGACTACTGTTTTAGCTCCTTTATCAAAGATTAAGTAGGTATAGTTCTGTGGGTTCATTTCTGGGTCTTCAATTCTGTTCCATTGGTCTTCAGGTCTGTTCCGGTGCCAATACCAAGCTGTTCTTATTACTATAGCTTTATAATACAGCTTGAAGTTGGGTATTGTAATTCCTCGAGCACCGTTCTTTCTGCTTAGGATTGTTTTTGCTATTCTGGGTCTTTTATTGTTCCATATGAATTTCTGGATTGCTTCCTCTATTTCATCAAAAATGGTATTGGGATATTAATGGGTATTGCATTGAATTTGTAGATAGCCTTTGGCAATATTGCCATTTTGATTATATTAATCCTCCCAATCCAGGCGCATGGGAGGTTTTTCCATTTCATTAGTTCTGCCTTAATTTCATTTTTCAAAGTTTTAAAGTTCCCCTCAAAGAGGTTTTTCACTTCTTTGGTTAAGGTTATTACTAAGTATTTTATGTTTTGGGGGGCTATTGCAAAGGGAGTTGCTTTCCTGATTTCAGCCTCGGACTTTGGGTCGTTAGCATTTAGAAAGGCCGTTGATTTTTGAAGGTTTATTTTATATCCTGCAACTTTGCCAAAGTTTTGGATCAGCTCTAATAGCTTGGGGGTAGAGTCTATGGGATTCTTTAGGTATAGGATCATGTCATCTGCGAAGAGAGAAATTTTAACTTCATCTTTTCCTACTTAGATCTCCTTTATATTTTCTTCTTGCCTGATTGCTCTGGCTAGGAATTCTAGTACTATGTTGAAGAGCATGGGGAAAGAGTGGACATCCCTGGCTTGTTCCTGATTTTAAAGGGAATGGCTTTAGTTTTTCACCATTTAGAGTTATGCTTGCTGTTGGTTTGTCATAAACTGCCTTGATTATATTCAGGAATGTTCCCTGGAATCCCAGTTTTTCCAGGGCATTTAGCATAAATGGGTGCTGGATTTTATCAAATGCTTTTTCTGCATCCAGAGATAAAACCATGTGGTTCTTTAGCTGGCTCTGGTTGATGTGGTGGATGACATTAATTGACTTGCGTATATTAAACCAACTTTGCATCCCTGGGATGAATCCAGTTTGATCGTGGTGTATGATTTTTTTGATGACCTGTTGAAGTCGATTGGCCAGAATTTTGTTGAGAATTTTTGCATCTATGTTAATCAGGGAGATTGGTGTAGTCCTCTTTCCGTGATGAGTCTCTGCCTGGTTTGGGGATGAGGGTTATACTGGCTTCATAAAATGAGTCTGGTAGTGAACGTTCTCTTTCAATTTCATTGAAGAGTTTGAGAAATATTGGAGTGAGTTCTGTTTTGAAGGCCTTGTAGAATTCTGCAGTGAATCCGTCTGGACCTGGGCTTTTCTTGGATGGCAGATCATTTATTGCCATTTCTATTTCAATACTGGATATGGGTCTGTTTAGGAGGTTTAAATCTTCATGGTTCAATTTGGGGATATGAATTTTTTCTAGGAAATCATCCATTTCTTCTAAGTTCTCAAATTTGTTGGCATAAATGTTTGCAAAATAGTCCCTTATTATTTTCTGAATTTCAGTTATTTCTGTGGTGAGGTTACCTGTTTTATCTCTTATCTTGTTTATTTGAGTGTGCTGCCTTTGTTTTTTGGTCAGGTTTGCCAAGGGACTGTCTATCTTGATGATTTTTTCAAAGAACCAACTCTTTGTTTTGTTGATTCTTTTGATGGTTTTTTTCGTCTCTAATTGATTTAATTCTGATTTGATTTTAATTATTGGATTCTGTCTATTGACTTGGGGTTTGGCTTGATGTTCTCTCTCAAGGAAGTTAAGGTGCTTCCTTAAATTATTGAGTTGCTGTTTCTCCAGTTTGCTGATGTATGCACTCAGAGATATAAATTTTCCTCTGAGTACTGCCTTTGCTGTGTCCCAAAGGAGCTGGTACTTTGTGTCCTCAACTTGGTTGAATTCCATAAACATTTGAATTTCCGTTTTAATTTCTTCAATGACCCTGTGATGGTTCAGCAGTATGTTGTTTAGTCTCCCTGAATTGTAGCATTTTCTGTGGTGGCTGTTTGAGTTGAGCTCTAATTTTATTCCATTGTAGTCTGAGAGAATGCAGAGAATGGTTTTGATACTTCTGAATTTGTACATATTTTCTTTGTGCCCTAAGATGTAATCTATTTTGGAGAATGTTCCATGTGCTGCCGAAAAGAATGTGTATTCTGTCGTTGTTGGGTGGAATATTCTGTAGATGTCGATTAAGTCTAGTTGGTCTATGCAATTGTTATTTCTGTGGTTTCTTTGTTCTGTTTTTGGCCTGTTGATCTGTCCAGAGGTGATAGTGGAGTGTTAAAGTCCCCAACTATCAATGTGTTGGGGTCTATGAGTGTTTTTAGAGTCAGTAGTGTTTGTTTGATGAAGTTAGGTGCTCCTGCATTTGGTGTGTAGATATTTAGAATGGTTATATCTTCCTGTGGGAGAGATCCTTTTACTAGTATGTAGTAACCTTCTTTGTCTCTTCTTACCTTTTTTAATTTGAAGTCAATTTTGTCTGATACTAGGATTGCAACTCCAGCCTGCTTAAGGGGGCCATTTGCTTGATAGATTTGTTTCCAGCCTTTCACTTTTAGAAGATGTTTACTTTTGCTGGATAGATGTGTCTATTGGAGGCAGCAGAAAGATGGATCTTGATTTTTGATCCAACTTATGAGCCTATGTCGTTTGATTGGAGAATTAAGTCCATTAATGTTGAGAGTTAGGATTGAGAGATGATCGTTTGTTGCTTTCATTATCAGTATCTTGTTTAAAGCGGTGTCTTCCCATTTCTTGATCTGATGTTTACTAATTAGGGTTCATTTCTCTGTCAGTATTGGGATCTTGATTATTATCCCTGTATAGTACATCTTTGAAGACTTTCTGTAACGCTGGTTTGGTGGAGATATATTGTTTCAGTTTTTCCTTACTGTGGAAGACTTTTATTTGATCTTCGTCTATGAAGGAGAGTTTGGCTGGGTAAAGAATTCTTGGTTGGTAGTTATTTTTATTTAGTGTTTGGCATACTTCATTCCAGGCTCTCCTTGCTTTCATGGTCTCTGTTGAGAACTCTGGGGTAATTCTGATTGCTTTTCCTTTATATGTGATTGTTTTCTTTGCTCTAACAGCTTTGAGTATTTTTTCCTTGCACTCTACTGAACCTGTTTTGATCACAATGTGTCGGTGGGATGTCCTATTCTGGTCTGGTCGGTTTGGGGTTGTAAATGCTTCTTGTATCTGTATAGGCCTTTCCTTTTGGATATTTGGGAAGTTCTCAGCTAATATTCTGTTAAATAGGTTGCCTATCCCATTAACCTCTTTCTCCAAGTTTCCCTCAATACCTATTATCCTTAAATTGGGCTTCCTGATCGTGTCTTGAATCTCCTGTAGCGATCAGTTTTGTTGATTGGTCTGGATTTGTATTGATTTTTGATATTTCTCCATAGAATCTAAGGAATCTTCAGCTCCTGAAATTCGCTCCTCTGCTTTAGTTAGTCAGGACTGTAAGCTAGCTACTTGATTTCAAATCTCTTTTGCTTCTGACTGGTCTTTCCTGATGATTTCCATGTCATTTCTTAGGTCTTGTATGGACTTCTTTACTTCATTAACTTCATTATTTGGTTTTGAGTCTTGTCTCTTAAATCTTTAAGCTGGGTAGCTATCTTTTCATTTGACTCTGGAAATTCATTTATCTTTCTATTTGTGGATGCCATGAAATTCTCCATTAATTGTTGCTTTGTCTCCTCACGCTCTAGAATAATTGACTGAAGAGATTCAAACTTTTCATTTATCATGTTTATCAGTAGACTTTGTAGAGCTTTTTGGGGGTTCTCTTCTATGTCTTTGATTGACTGCTCTGTTTCCTGCTTTTTTTGAGTGGGGGATAAGACTTCATTGTTTGCCATCTTTCTTGTGTTTCTTCTGCCCATTTGAATTGGAGATGCCAGTCTACCAGCACCTGTGAGCACTGTTTAAGACCCAAAGCAGCCCTTACCAAGCACTGTTGTGTAAATCTTACAAGTTCACAATTATATACAGATACCCTGTACACCTGTCTATAAAATTAGATTTGGTGTTCCTAAAGAATACAGTTTCAATATAACAACCGATCCTGGGCCCTGTATTCAGTAGTTACTTATTTACTGTTACAACCCTATACAGAATTCTTGTTTTTATATTAAGTTCTTGTAGGACTGGCTTTCTCTATGAACCCCTTTGATTCACTGGGATTAAGCTGGGATACCCTCTATCCAATAACCAGGAGACAATGGAGACTGGAGGTCCAGGCAGTAAGTCAGAAGGGTAAGTTGGAGGTAGTAAAGAGAATAGAGTAAAATGTATTGGGGAGGGGAGGTGGTGATTTTGGTTTAGTTTCAGTGACGTGGAAATGTGGAGAAGAGTAGAATCAGTAGAGAAAACAAGGTTGAAATGATAGATAATGGAGAGTTAGCGGAAAAGAGTGGAGATGTTCTTCATAGGAAATAAATTTTTAAAGAAAGAAAATGCAAAGAGAGAACTAAAGTAAAAATAGTGGAAGACAGATGCACACAACAGAGAAAAATTATTTAAAAAAGAAAATAATAAAAATAAAAAGGAAAAAATAAAAATAAAAAGGAAAAAATAAAAAATAAATAGGAAAATAATAAAAAGGAAAAAAAATCAGAAAAGGAACAACCCAAACAAACAGCAAAGAAAAAAAACTTGATAAAACAAACAGGTAAAAATAGAAAACATGAAAGAAAAAAAAAAACGAAGACGTTTCCAAATTGAAAGAGAAAAAATTATTTTTGTTTTTAACGTTTAAAAAATGTTGAAAAGAAAAAGAAAAAAAAAATGGAGTCCTTCTTGTTTGGGTGGTCTTTCCCCAGTCTCTGGTTTCCTTGTGATGGTCTGCAGTCTATATTCCTGATTGTCTGGGTTTGGCAGATTTTAGTTTGCTCCTCTGTCTGCTGCGGGGCAGTGGACTTTAAAGCCTGGCTTTGAATAGGCTGTGGACTGAGCTGGGCGAGGCGCCTCTGGCCTGGTTTACCCGGCTGAGAGTTGCTTGCCTGGGTGAGGCTTCTCCCTCCTGGGCAGGGCGGCCTCCTTGGCATAGGTGGCTATGGAAAGCAGCTCCATTTCAGGCTAGGAATTGGGCTTCCTCTGTGACAGGACGGTTTAACTGTCTCAGGACCTATTCGTTCCTCTGTTTGGTGTTTCCTTGCCACCGGGAGCTGCTGGCTGTTTTCGCGTTGAATTTAGAAGTTCCGGCGGGCAGGATGGGGCACCTCTGGCTAAGCCGTGGCCCTGGACACACCTCCCACCTGGGTAGGGGGTTGTTCTCCTGGGCGGAGCTGGCTCTCACTGGTCGGTCCCTCTTGCCCTTTTAAAGATGGCTACTTTGACCTCGCTTTCCCCAGGTCTGCTTTAGTTCCAGTCTGGTCTGACCCTATGCCAGTGGCAAAGATGGCACTTTGCTCTGGCAGTAGGGGAAGGGCTGCCTTCCAGAAGCTGTTTTGTGGGCGCGAGTGAGAATATCTTTCGTGGGGTACTCACGCTTTCTCTGCGATTTCAGGTCGTCCTTGCTCAGCCGCCGTCTGGAGTATTTCTCACTGGTCTCCGCTGTGTGCTTTATCTGCATGGAGTGCAGGTTGCTGTGCCGGGCGCTGTGCTGGCGCCGGCACTGGCGTGGCGGTGGGATGCTGCCCAGAGCTCGAATCTGTGTTTTCAGATGAGCAAAGTCGATTTTTCCTTCCTGGCCAGAATCCCTGTACTGTTACAACTTACTCTGGTTGTCTTTCTAGTAGTAAAAGTTTCTATGGGGTGAGAAAACTGCGATTTTGGAGGGAGCCCAGCTAGTGCACTGCAGCTCCTCCGCTGTCTTCCCGCCAAAAGCCCTATTTATATTCTTAATGGAATTTGGTGGAAATAAAATTATTCATTTAAATGTACTTGTACACAAATTAGAAATCCTTTAACCTTTTTATTTGCACATTTTAGTTGTACAAGGGAGTATGAGTGCCATTTGCAGGGTACACACAATATGCCCTGATCATACTTATCTTTCCTCTTCATTTTCTTCACCATTAAGGTCTTAAAACAATTTCAATAAATTTCTTTGTCCTGCTTTTATATAAAGATATCAGATAATTCAATCATATTTACATTCATTCATTCTCTTCATTGGCCACCCCTCCCTTTCACACCCACCATCCTGTCTCCTGTCTCCTGTCATTCTCTTATTCAGCATATATTAATAACAGGTTTTCACTACAGTCATCTTGTATTGACATATTTTAATTTAGTCAGATTAATCTAGTGTTTTCTTTTCAAGCTCCTCTACATCCTTATTGTGCAAAAGCTTTCAGTAAAATTTCTTATGCTATCTTTATATTTAAATATCATGTATTTCAATATTACTCATAATCTATCATTCTCTTGTATCCCTCTACTCTCCACCTCATTCTCCTGCTATCACATTACATTCAGTGCATAAATATATATTTATGTACACATAATATAATATACCATATATTTTATTATATTATTATCTAATATATTCTATTTCAGGGTGTAACATAACATAGCAAGTAATGTTAATTGTAACATAAAATTATATAACTATAAAAGATTTGGAATATGTAACTGTTATCATGTTTCTTTATTTTCTAATTTTGAAGTAAATTTCTTTTCTAGAAAAAAACTTCCTTTTCATTGTGATGTATTATCTTCTTCTATGTACATGCTTCTTTGAGTGAGAGTTTGTGAGTGTTTGTATCTATTTGTGTGAATGTGTTTCAATATGGGTAAGGCTGCATGTGAAATGTAGTCTATCTTATGTAAATGAGCTTCACTCATTTAGGTAAAACGTTAAATAATACTAAAAGTAGTTTCTTCCCCAAGTAAAAGTGAATTAGTTTAGCTGTCTTTAAGTTAATGGATTTTTTTCTTGCTTTTGGAACTCAAATTGACATATTAGTTCTTCCAACATCTTAAGTAGGCCAGCATTCAGAATAGAATTATACCCAGAATCTTTTCTAGAGGTCAAGTTTATTGGCTACAACTTTTAAAACTTTTCAGGGGCTGGGGATATAGCCTAGTGGCAAGAGTGCCTGCCTCGGATACACAAGGCCCTAGGTTCGATTCTCCAGCACCACATATACAGAAAACGGCCAGAAGCGGCGCTGTGGCTCAGGTGGCAGTGTGCTAGCCTTGAGCGGGAAGAAGCCAGGGACAGTGCTCAGGCCCTGAGTCCAAGGCCCAGGACTGGCCAAAAAAAAAAAAAAAAAACAAAAACTTTTCAACCTTAACATCAATGAGTTAATTCCTGTGTGGGAAAATGGTAGGAGATTAGATAGATGATAGATAGTATACCTATGATAAATTGTTTAGATAGATAGATCAGCTTATTGATTTTTATTAGGATATATTAGTATTTTGATTGATATTTAAATTTAATTTTACAATACAGTAAGTGTTTGGTAGTATAAAGGAAATTTATAAGCATATAAATGCACCAGGACTTACAGACACCAAGAGCACAGAAGCCAGAAGCCAAGAGCACAGAAGCAGAGTCCAAGCTGGTAAAAGAGCTGGGATCCAGAGTAATTTCTATTCCTTACTAGCTATAGCACTGAATAAAACAAAACTACTTCATAACTTCAGTATTCATTGATTAGGAACTCACATACTTCAAGAAGAAGGTGAACAGGTCTTGATATATTTTGGGTTTGTGTGTGTGTGTGTGTGTTTGTTTTTGTTTTTTTGGCCAGTCCTGGGGCTTGGACTCAGGGCCTGAGCACTGTCCCTGGCTTCTTTCTTTTTGCTCAAGGCTAGCACTCTGCCACTTGAGCCACAACACCACTTCTGGCCATTTTCTGTATATGTGGTGCTAGGGAATTGAACCCAGGACCTCAATGTATAGGAGGCAAGTACTCTTGCCACTAGGCCATATCCCCAGCCCCAGGTCTTGATATATTTTAGAAAATAAAAATTGCAAGAAATTAATGGAAAGAAAATAAAACAGGCTTTCTGTTCTGAGTGGCTGTTTGAACATGAGGAGCTGAGAAGGCACAAGGAATAAATAAGGATGAAAATGGTCAAGGTAATTTATTTGCATATATAAAAGTAAAACAATACAACCTGTTGAAGTTGTGTTAGAAAAGGGTAAGAGAAGGTAAGAGGGAATCATGGAGGAGATGAATTTGATCAGAATAAATTTTATGTATGTACAGAAATGTCACAATGAGTCTTCCCTCTTATACAACTAAAGTATGCTGTGCTGAAAAATAAAACATTTTAAAAAGGAACCAAATACTATAGATGTCACATAAATGCCTTACATTATCATCCAAATAATAACAGTGATAATAAGTTAATTTTGAATTCAGAAAAAAATAGCAGACTTGAAAAACTGTATCATGAATGCCTCTGGCTGATAGTAAAACATGCTGTAGCTCCTATGTATCAAATTGTTCTAATGAATTATCTGCTTCTGAGAAATTGGTTTCCCTGAATTTTCTATGAATTGTGACACTGAGAACATTTTTCCTTACTGAGTTGTCTGATATCTTTCCTAATAAAACTTTCTATTCCGTTTCAAAATACATTGACAGTCTTATGAAGGAATAATGTAAATCAGCCAAATACTACAAAGAAGATACTCATTAGGAAGAGAATTAAATTTACATGGAAAGGAAACCATTAAGTGACTTACATTTTACCATTTAGCTTGAATTATTCATTAAAACACATTTTCTTACCTTTAATATTGTTCCACCTCAAAGATACATCTTTGTAAAAATTACCATTTTGATCACTTCTCTATAATCTGTATTTTATTAAATGTTAATGTAATTGCCGAAGGAAATGAACTAAACAAATTGTTCACAGAAAAGAAGACACGTTTGAGGTTTTGTGGATACATGTGATAGAATTTTAAAGAAAGATCAAAATGTGTACCTTTCTATGGTGTCACAAAATTAGACATTACGTCTCTGGTGGTGAATGTCTTATTACGCACTTATATTACTGATATTTTGAAATGGAATAATTATAAAAAGTAAATTTATAAAGTCCTTTAAATCACTATAAAATAAGCAGGAGTAATGCTCTTGTTTAAAATAGTCTCCATTTTTCATGCACTGATACTAAAAGTAAGTTGTAAGTCAGTGCAATATTAAGTTTCTCTTGATAAAGTAATTCTCATTTAGGACATATAATATAGCACTTCCAATATATGTAGTTCCCAATTTTTAAACTCATATAATGTAAATTCTCTTACAAGAGTACAAAGGGTTACATGTACAGAATTTTATCAAATGTATGAAAATTTAAAGGTTTTTACAAAAATTAATTTTTAGCTAACTTTGATCTGTCCTATTCAAAGATTGAGTAAAATAAAACAAGATAGTTATAAATATGCATTCTGTGTGTGTGTGTGTGTGTGTGTGTGTGTGTGTGTGTGTGTGTGCGTGCATGCACGCTGGAATTCAAGGTCTCTACTGCTGGTTAGTTTTTTCACTCAAGGCTGGAATTCTATCACTTGTGTCAAAAGTCCACTTCTGGCTTTTTGCTGCTAAAGCAGAAATACAAATCTCTTAAGATTTTTCTGCCTGGGCTGACTTAGAACCTCTGTATTCAGATCTCAGCACATTAAGTAGCCGGAATTACAGGCACGATCACCAGCATCCAACTATTCATTTTCATTAAATACAAATCCCAAGAACTTTGTAAGAGCGATTCCTAAAAGGGTGAAGGAAAGTGAGATGGGAAAGAATCACTGCCTTGCTTTGGAGGAAGCTTCGAAATTTTCATCATTTAAGCTGATGTTAGTGGTTAGGTTTCTGTAAATTCCCTTTATCATATTGAGGAAGTTCCCTTCTACTCTCAGTTATGATGATGATGATGATGATGATGATGATGATGATGATGATGATAATGAAAGAGTAGTTAATTTTGCCATTTTACCTTTAATGCATGGATTTAGGTGATCTTTTATCCCTGTTATATTTCTGTGGCTAATTTCATTTGTATTGTCTCTGCTCCATGAGCTTACTGGTCCTCTAGTGAGTGCATGTAATCCTTCCAGTGTCTGACACCATCAAGTGTTATTATCTGTCAAGGAGCTGGTTGTTTCACTGGTGCAAGCCTTTAACACTCAGCCAGGGAGGCCACAATTCTGCCCGAGCCATCTACTTCTTTTGCCTGCAGAACCTGAAATTACTTATAGGTGAGTCTGTAGGATGCTTTCTGTCTTTCCATATTCTCTGATTTTGATTCTGGCCTCAGAGTCCTTCACATCTTATAACCACTGCTTTACCAACCTGCCTTTGACATGCCATTCTCCAGCTTTAACTCTCTCAGTGTGTGTATTAGCCTAAAATAGGCCACAAACTTAACCACCATTGAAAGCAAGTCCCTCTGGTTGTTTTTACAAAGTGTTCTCAAGGAAAAAGGAGAATGGCACCTAGGAGTGCAGAGTAAAATAGCCTCCCAAGCAAGGTTTTTCCAAGGAATTACTGGTTAAGCCAAGTAATGGCATTTTTGTGCCTGAGTCGTTTAGTAATTTCTATCATTTGCTGCCCTTTCAGAGGTGGCAAGACATTAGTTGCTTGGTATTGTGGGCTGTCAGGGCTAGCTGGGTCATGGGGATGGGAACAGGACATTTTAAGGCAAAATAGAGCTCCCTATTCTTCTTAGATTGCTCAGGTTTCATCTTGGATATTGTTCCTGGGGTGAACTTCAAAAGGCTGTAGAAGAAGGTTAACATTTACACTTTCCATCTAAGTGTCCAGGCTTCCTGTTCAGAGTCATCCCTTCCATCATTCTGCCCCATCCTCTCGGGATCATCTCCCACTCATTTTCCATTGCCCACTTCCATTGTCACATACGTACATTAAGGATGCTGACTGACTACTCCCTTCCTCTTTTTCATGTATTCACCCTCTCCCAGTGCTCCCACCCAACTTAGAATCTTGTGTCAGCATCTTGATAAAATGTTTACTCTTTGGAAAATTATTCCTGTGTATACTATAATTTAGTCAACTAAAGCATGTATAGAAGCATATTGCCTCTAAGTGTGATTTATATAGAAAGTTGTATTTTGGCTCTAAGATCCACATACGTCTTTCTGTGCCTAGCTGGCTAACTCAGTGTGCTATTTTCCAGGTCCATCCATTTCCCTATAGATTTTTGATTATCCAGCTAATACGGTAATTTTGATATCCTTCTTTAGGATTCTCTTTGCTTTTGTGGAGAAAAGGGTTTGATTGAAGGATTTTACTCTGCTGTGCACACTGACATCATCTAACTTTAAATGAAAAAGGTTGTGCTGCAGTAGGTTTATATTCTGACCATGTGCTTATACATCTGTGAGTCTTTGTCTTAGCAGCAAGGGGCTGAGAGATGCAATGAATCTCCCATGATATTTTTACTGGCCCACATATGAAGTGATCCCAGTACTTGAGTTAGCTTTATTTGAAAAAAAAAAATCCTAAACATATGGCTGATCAAAGCTATTTATAAAATTTAATCTGGTGCTTCCAGTAATCAATTTGTTCAGATAAGTCTAGTAATTATTTAACATCTAAACCCACTTTCTGGAATCAAATAAAAACTTTCAAAGTTCAGTTTCTAGAATTTTTATGTGATAATTGATTTTGTGAGTTCAGTTACAATAGTCAAAATTTAAAATGTTTCTAGTAGTAATCAGAATAGTGCTTTGGTATATCTCAGAATCATGTTTTTATTTAATTGATGGATTGTGAATTGGTTGTGGTACAAATTTGATTTGCTCCATTCAAACACCTTTGTTATTCCATGAAGTTGTTTTTAATAAATTTGTAATATATGAATAAATAGTCACAAAATGACTGAATGGCAATTTTTGGACAAGAGTACTTTGAAATATATAAAACACTGAAATTATAATTTTCTGAATCTTTATGTTTACTTTATTAACTGCCACATAAAATACTGTTTATTAATAGAGTATCATGTGATATTTCAAGTTTACATTTGCAATAAAGAAAAATAATCTTAGCTCATTTAATTATTTTTTCAGATTTAATATAAAATGGTCATCTCTTTAGTTAATTAACTCGTATGCCATTATGGTTCTTTCCAACACCAGTGAATAGTGTCTTTATCCCTACCCAATAGTATTTAGAAAGCAAATCAGGGTCCTTACAAAGGAATTACTTCATTTCAACATATGGGCCATGGGCCTAAAGCAAAATTATTACCCTTTTCTTTATTCAGGAATTCAACAAAAACTTAATCAGTTACTAATATGTGTATAACATTGAGATTGATTTGGGGAAGAAAATGTTGAAAAAGACAACCCAATCTCATGGGTGGAAACTGACAATAAACTCTGTAAGGAGATTCTGTAGCACATGGTAGGTGGTGGTGAAAGGTTGAACGTGCTAGCTTGGGTATGAGATTCTGACTTTGTAAATAGAGAAAAGCTTGCTGGAGCAAAAAGGGAGAGCTAGGTAATAAAAGTAATGTCAAATGCAGAAGAAAAATCAACACTGCATCTAAAAGACATAGTTTTTAAAAAATACAGTGATAAAGATACAGTCAGAGTTGAGTGATCACAAACAACAGCAGATAAGGTTAGACACTGAATACTGAAAACTCAGTTGTGAGGCAGGCAAAAGATGATCAGTTGGAACCAAGATCTTTGTAGTAAGATCACAAGGAAAAGTATTTCAATGTGAAATTTTCAGATATCCATTACATGTCTATCCAAATTTTTTAGTGATATAAGGGTTACTGGGAAGAGATACTACATTTACATACACATTGGAAATTTAGATGTATTTAAGTGTTACTTAGACTCTCAAGACTGGGTGAACTTACCCAGGGACTGGGTAAACACAGAGAACATGTAGTAACTTTCTAGAAAGGGGAAGAAGGCAGTAAGATTGATAAAACAAAGTGAAGTATCTTTTAACATCTACTTGAAGAAAAGTTTCCCAAGGAAGAATGATTATTGCCACTACTTGAAGCATAATATTACCTGAAAGTGAGCATCTGCTCACAATTGCAACAGCCAATAATTACAATACTTAATGCAATAAATACAATTCAATAATTACAGTACTTAAAGTTGTAAAAGTCGTGACATGTAGGCTGTAATAACAATTTAATATCAAAAGGATACTCTGTTGATAGTTGTGACATGTACTAGCCTTTTAAAAATCAATTAGCTTAAATAAAATTTTATTGAGAGTAAAATAAAAACCACAACTTTCATCAGCACCAATATAAATATATTTTAATTGAGGTACATTTTAAAGTGAATAGCCAATAGTGTAGTATATTTCGTTGAAGTCAAGTTTCGAGATGCATGTTTAAGTACCTTTTATGTGAAATCTGTTTGGATAATTTAAATCTCTCTAAAACACCATAAAACATAGTAAAATGTGAGTTCTGCAGAATCCAGGTTATAAGGGAACAAAATCCACCAATTGCAGGGAGTAAAATAATGTGGTTGCCTTCACCTTTAAGCAAGACACTGTGAAGAATTATGCTAACAACGGGGGGAGGAAATCTTTCTTCTCTAAACATATTACAAAATCATTTCCTTCTGTTGGAGAAAATTGCCAGTTATGCAGTTTGACACAGTTCATAAAGAATTGCAGCAGAATGTTTTGTTCTTTATGCTTATGCGATTTGAAATGGCATTTGAGAAAATGAGGATGTAGCAAATAGACAGAAGACAGTTTTCCTCCTCAAAACTCTTTCACAAGGGCAAAGGTCAATTAAAAAGTTTGCAACATAAGAATTTCATTTTCTGGGCTGGGAATATGACCTATTGGCTATAGTGCTTCCCTCGTATACATGAAGCACTGGGTTAGATTCCCAAGCACCACATATATAGAAAATGGCCAGAAGTGGTGCTGTGGCTCAAGTGGCAGAGTGCTAGCCTTGAACAAAAAGAAACCAGGGACAGTGCTCAGGCCCTGAGTCCAAGGTCCAGGACTGGCAAAAAAAAAAAAAAAAAAGAATTTCAGTTTCAACCTCTAATAAGTCTACAATGTCAGGTAGTAATTTACTACATTATAGTCCCCAATTGGGACAAAACAATTCCAACAATTGAATAAGGAGTTGTTTTGTTTTTATTTTTTGCCAGTCATGGGGCTTGAACTCAGGGCCTGAGCATTGTCCTTGGTTTCTTTTTGCTCAAGGCTTGCACTCTACCACTTGACCCACAGTGCCACTTTGGCTTTTTCTATATATATAGGGCTGAAGGAAGAATTGAACCTAGGGCTTCATGTATGCAAGGCAAGCACTCTACCACTAGGCCATATTCACAGCCCTGTTTTTTGTTTTTTTATACATTATCACTCTGTGAGGGTATGAAGACTAAAGTTTTAAGAATGATTATTAATAAGAAAAGAACCAAATTATGTGGAGGTATCAAGTTATAAATGCAGAAAATAAAGTGACAGATACCAACAGATGTGTGACTGCTAAGAAATACAGTAAAATTTCAGTTTGTAGGTGGTCTTCCTTCCTTCCTCCCTCCCTCCTTCCCTTCCTTCTTTCATTCTTCCCACCCTCCCTTCCTTCCTTCTTCCCTCCCTCTCTCCCTCCCTCCCTTCCTCCCTTCCTTCCCTTCCTCCCTCTCTACTTCCCTCCTTTCCTTCCTTCCTTTCTTCCTGTCTTTTCTTGCTTCTCTCTCCCCTACTCCTTACCTCCCTTTCTTTTTTCCTTTCCTCCTTTCATGTTTATTCATTGTAAATAAAACTCTGAATATTTAATGCTTCTTATACAGAACATAGCACATATAACTCACTATGTATCTTATGCATCTTTCCATTATATGCACAGATTATTTCCTCAAACTCACTAATAAAATGTTTTTGTATTCCATTGCATTCTAAAAAACATAAGACATGCACAAATCAAAATGTTTCTAAAAAATAAATCGAATTTAAAATTTAAAAGATCCCCCAGCATGCTTTTCAGTCTTCAGCCATGTTGAATTTTATACTATTAATTTTATATAATGATTATATTATTAACCTATTAATATAATTATATTGTTATTAATATAATGGTATGCTGTATTGTAAATATAATAGTAATAATAACATGATAAACTATTTAATGTGTCCACATTCTTGCTCTCACTGTGAGTCATTCAGTTTTCTGGAATAGATGAGTCTCTTTCTTGATACTATCTTTGCTGTGTTATCTGGTCATTTTCCCCGGTAGGAGCAATTTTTAGTTAAATGCTACTAGGCATTTTAATCTCTACAATCTTGGATAGGGGGAGCAGCAAGACATACGGAGTTTTCTCTAATGAATTGTCTATTATAAGAGGTGAGTATTTTGTTTCAAGTAAAAGTTTCCTGATTTCTTCTGGGACACTCAGTTATCCCAGATTCTATCATGACACTTACTTCAACCTCCAAGCATAAGCTCCTGGAAATTGTTGGGCACAGGAGGAAGATTAGGCCTCCTGTGTGCAGGCGCAGCCACTTCCCTGTTAGACATCTAGATGCTTTCCTAATCCAAGTAGCTCCTGCCTCTTGACCTGTCGCCCACTATGTCTGCTTAGAATAGTGACTTTCTCCTCCAGCTTTGCTGTCAGCTATCCCCTATGAAACCCAGGATGGTATTTTATTATTTCCAATACATCAGTTATTGGAATTTTTTATTCCCTTTAGCTCTATAAGTTTAAGGAGGAAAGTAGAGTTTATAGTGTTTATCATCCACCACATTTCTACCACTATATTTAAACTTTTCAACTTTTCACTGTTTGTTTTTATTTACGACATTTTTTTTTTGCTGGTCCTTGACCTTAAACTCTGGGTCTTGCACTGTCCCTAAGCTCCTTTTGCTCAAGGCTAGCACTCTGCCACTTGAGCCACAGCAGCACTTCCAGCTGTTTCTTTTATTAATTGGAGTAGAGTCTCATAGACTTGCACACCCCTGCTGGCTTCTAACCACAATCCTCGGTTCTCAGCCTCCTGCATAGCTAAGATCACAGGCATGAGCCACCAGCACCCTGCTCTCTGTGACTATTTTTTTACTTTGTTTTGTTACTTTGAATGTGAAGCGATGAATTTTACTAATTATTCTGTATTGCACCAAGTAAAATGGTTGAGCACGGAGAAACTAAAATATAACTCCAGCTTCCATAATTTATGGCAGTGAGACATTTAAAAGCAGTTCCAAACTTAATATCCTGTAGCAGCCCAATTTCTTACTTCTCTCCAATCTATAATATTATGATTTTGCTGATCTTTCTCAAGGCTGGCATTCCATGTTCTGGTGATCTCAGGCTGTTGGTCTGTTGATTTCAGACTCAATTATTCACCTCTGCTCAGTAAGCTCTCCTCTTTCATCAGAGAGCTACCTATATTCTTGTAGCAGTACCAGTATTGCAAGAGTAGAATATCCATGTATTTATATATGTGCTGGAGAAATTTATATGTTCTCTAAATAAAGACTTAAATTCGGATGAAAACCTAATCCTACTATTAATGAAAGTATGTGACAGAATCAGCACAAAGAAAAGGTTACATAGAAATTACATCACAAATCACAAGTCACACTGCAGAAGAAAAAAACAGGCTTAAAAAAATCGAGATATTGGGATTGCTTTTCTACAATCACTGCGATACAGTTCTTCTGTGTTCGCAGAAGACACATTGGAAGACCCAACCAACTACAAATTGAAAAAATTTGAAAACAAAAATGAGATCTATCTGTACTGAAGACATACAAAGTTCCTTTCCATGCTGAAATCAGACACATTTACCACCAAGCTATACCTCCATCCCATACTACATTTGTTATTATTCCATGAACAACACAGCATAGCGACTATTTATATAGCACTTATTAGGTATTATAAGTAATGTGGAGATGATTTCAGGTGTATGGATGGTATGTGCATTAGTTATATGCACATATTGCATAATTTTCTCTAAATGACTTGAACATCATGGGTGTTGTTACATGTGAGGATATCTGAAACCAGTATCTCACAGGCTACTGTGGGAAAATTGCTGTTGAGACTGTGTTCTAAATGTCTAAACATCCTTTTTCTCCAGTCCTCTTCCTTCAGTTCTATTTTGGCAATTTTCAAAGCTATAAGAAAAATATAAATTTCAACCTACCAACCTATTGCATCTATTGTACATTTTTCTGTCCCTAATTTCTTGCCTGTCTATTCACTTCCCCATCTTCCTTTGTATCTATCAGTCCATCATACTTTTTTACTTTGTTGGTTTTTTTTGTTTTGTTTTTTGTTGGTCATGGGGCTTGAACTCAGGACCTGGGTGCTGTCCCTGATCTCTTCAGCTCAAGGCTAGGGCTCTACCACTTAAGCTACAGTGCCACTTCCGACTTTTTGACTTTTCTTAATGTAAACTTCAGATGCAGGGTATCATAGCTAATTTTGGTGGTCATTTGTATTGAATTGAGAGACTCCTAGATTAATAAAACACATTCCTGTTTATGACTTGTGAGAGCATTTCCAGAGGTGATTGGCATATGGGAAACTGAGTATCAGGAAGATTCATCCTGAATATGGGATGCATTTCCTAATAAACTGGAGGCACTGAAGGAACAAGAGTGGAAGAAGAGAGAGGCCAGTCTGTGTGTGAGAGCTCCCTTCTGCCCCATTGTGTGTGTCCTATGGCTATTGTCACTGTGCATGCACATTAGACCCTGGCTTCTTAACTAATCCATGGACGCTGATGTTTTACCCTAACTCCACATACTGACCGTAGGACCTTTCACCATTTTGCATGTGGACGCATACCAAAGTTTTCCCGAGATCCTCCAAGCCTTCAGGTTTGGATAGTAGGGTTCCACCTATTGTGTTCTCTGGCCTTCCAGTTTGCAGATAGTCAATGTGGTGACAAATCCCACAGACTGGGTATATTCCTCTAAAAAACCTCGTCTAATACAGGGAGCCTTCTCTCTGTAACTCCACCTATTGGATACAATATAAAACGTCTGGCCTCAAGCCAGGCACCAGTGGCTCATGCCTATCATCCTAGCTACTCAGGAGGCTGAGATCTGAGGATGACCATTCCAAGCCAGTTGGGGCATAAAAGTCCACGATATTCTTTTATACAATTAATCACAGGAAAAGTGTGGTAGAGTGCTAGCCTTGAACCAAAGGAGCTCAGGAACAGTGAGGAGACCAAATTCAAGCAAAAAACAAATAACAACAAAACTTCAAGCCTCTTATACCTACTTTACAGATTTAATTTCATTTTAGATTTCTCAGTGTCAACAAATTAAATGTTATTTGAAAATGACCCCCTCTTGGGATAACTTCAGTCAACAATAATTATTGTTTATTTACATTGTAGAAATACATCAAATATTTTAGAGATGAATATTTTTTAATGAATTTAATGTCAATACCTAGAAATTTGTGGGAAATGAAAATTAAAAATCTGTTATTTTGGGCTGGGAATGTGGCTTAGTGTTACAGTGCGAGCATAAAGCGAGCATGAAGCGTGCATGAGACCCCGGGTTCAATTCCTCAGTACCACATACAGGGAAAAAAAAAAAACTGAAGTGGTACTGTGGCTCAAGTGGTAGAGTGTTAGCAAAGAAAACTCAGGGGCAGTGCCCAGGCCCTAAATTCAAGGACAAGAACTGGCAAAAACAAAACACTTGTTAATCTCCTCTCCTGAAATAGCCTTCTATTATTAATTAAGGTTCATTAAAATAAATGTTTGTCTTCTTTTATCTTATGCCTAAAAATGAAATTTTTTTCTAAAGAATCATTGCAACATATTTCTTTGATTCAATGAAGTTATAGAGGCTAAAGTGTTTAGGAAAATATGTTAAAGAAAATAACTTTGTCATTTAAATAGTTTAAATTATTTCCATCAAATCCTTCACCTATTTCTTGTTTTTTGACTTGTTCCAGATGTTTCTTCATCTAAATTTCTTACTTGCTATTTCACAGAGAAAATACAGAAAATCTTTCATCCTCTCTGCCTTGTTCTGTGGACACATATGCCTCTCTGAATCTCCCTGAATCTTTCTTTCTTGGGATGGACATCTTTCTAATAAAACAAACTCCCCAAATTAAAATTTGATTGATATTACCTCCTGCTATTTCTGGGGAGCTTAGACTATTTACTCTCCATCCTTATTTTATTTCCTTTCTTTCAGTATTTCTGTCAGCATTTCAGTTGGAGTACAGCAGCTCCAGCAAGGGTTAAAAATAATCTTTTCAAAAATATAATAAGCACTGTCCAGTGACTATTGTTTTTCCATTCTTTGGATTATTTAAATTGCCGGACTTCTCCATTTTGTTGAAAAATCTTTCTTCTGTTGCAGGTATGAGAACTGACTTTGTTCTGCTTTTTCCATATTCTAAAGTTACACTTTAAGTCTTAGTTACATTCAGTATCATGTAGCTCTCATTTATAGCTTCTCTAGCAATGTATATGCTCTCTTGTAATGTGTATGTGATGGTGTGTGTATATATGTTATGTCCTGGGAATGTATATATATATATATTCATGTGTGATTATTACATCAACTGATTTAAATTGTTGCCTAATTATTCCCAGTCCACTTTTGTATTGCCAAATTTTATGTCATAACCAACACTTAGGTACTTTCTCCTCATTGACCATCAAGAACCTCAAACTTAAAATATTCCAAACTGAATATATTCTATTTGGTATTAAAGTTATCCACTGTATTTTGCTATTATCTGTGCAAATGAACCCAAAATAGATGATCATATCTACATGGACAATGTGTATGATTCCATCCAGTTATTCACAATGACATGATCCCTCTGATTTCTTTTTTATTTTTTTACTTTTTTTAAATTTTTATTGTCAAACTGAGGTACAGAGAGGTTACAGTTTCATACGTTAGGCATTGGATACATTTCTTGTACTGTTTGGTACCTCCTCCCTCATTCCCTCCTCCCCCTTTCCCCTTTCCCTCCCCCCCCCATGAGTTGTTAAGTTGATTTACACCAAACAGTTTTCAAGTATTGCATTTGTAGTCGTTTGTCTTTTTCTCCTGTGTCTCTCGATTTTGGTATTCCCTTTCACTTTCCTAGTCCTAGTAACAGTATACACGGTTTCCAATGTACTCAGATAAGACACAGTGATAGTTCAGGTACAATCACAGGAAGGGGATACAAGAGGATCATCAACAAAAGAAGCTACGGTTTCACATGGCATGTTGAAAGTAATTACAACAGTGATATAACAGTTGTTTCCATAACATGGAGTTCATTTCATTTAGCATCATCTTATGTGTTAATAAGGGTATAGCTTTTGGGCTCTTGTGATCCTCTGCTGTGACTAGCCTAAACCTGTGCTAATTATTCCCTATGAGGGGGACTATAGAGTCCATGTTTCTTTGGGTCTGGCTCACTTCACTTGGTATAATTTTTTCCAAGTCCTTCCATTTCCTTACGAATGGGGCAATGTCATTCTTTCTGATAGAGACATAAAATTCCATTGTGTTTATGTACCACATTTTCCTGATCCATTTGTCTACTTAGGGGCATCTGGGTTGGTTCCATATTTTAGCTATGACAAGTTGTGCTGCGATGAACATTGTTGTGCTGGTGGCTTTAGTGTGTTCTTGTTTGTGGTCTTTTGGGTAGATGCCCAAAAGTGGGGCTGCTGGGTCATAGAGTAGCTCTATGTTTACCCTCTGATTTCTAATCTACTGCATCTAACTGATTTTTCCCTGCCTTTGCAGACATATTCACCAAATACCAATAGCATTAATTTACAGAATTCTGGTAGCTACAGTTAGAGTCTATCAGCTAAACAAATGGAAATGCTTACGTCAAAATGAAAATTAATTTCTTTTTCAGCTAAAGCCATATATTAGTTCTCATACCTTACCATAGTAGTTGTTATGGGACTGTGTTTTTCTCACCAACCTCTGTTTTTAATCTTCTCTTCTGGGAATTTTATTTTGAAAAGTATTAATTTCTTGGTCCTTGAACACATTATACCATTTCTTCAAATTTGGGGGGGCTGTTGTTGTAGTCTGATATTTACTGAGGTGCTAAAAGTACCTTAAATTCATCTAGTCTACTTTCAGGGTCATTTGGGTCTCCATTATCACTTCTAGTAGCTAAATGCATTAGCTATTGAATAAATTAAAAAACAATGAGCAAGTAATTTTATATCATTTTCCTCAAATTTCACAGTTTATTTTGATATCAGTTTCCACTTAAATTATTTGTAAAAATTCTTGATGTAAATAGCTTCAAAATGGCACAGAAATTAGGTACAGAAGAATATAGACATGTTTTTATTAATATATTTTATTAATTAGCCTAATTTGTATTTCAGACTAATTAATTCAGATATAAAGGTGAACATTTTGCCTAACTTTTCAATTTTGCAGCCTTGGATCTAATTTTGTTCAAGGATTAAAAGCCATTAGTATATCTCTACAACTAATTAAAAATATATTAATCTTTGTGAAACACATCTTAGCATCAACTTGAAATTAAACCTGAAAACTGTAATTGGAAATGCACAGAAAACAACCTACTTTTCATCATGGAAAGTTGGCCTAAGAAAATAGAGCAAAGATAAACACAAAATAAAGGCAAGCAAACAAAACTAACCTTATATATCTGTTATGACCTTATTGGGAATAACCTCTGTGGAACAGGACTCTGGAATGTGCATTAAAATACCCCAGTTTTCCTACACTGTTTACCACTGAAATCAGTTTTATTTTTGCTTTAAAAGACTAGAAATAATAAATAAACATAATGGATATTTTGCATCAAAATTTCAACAAAATGCCAAAGTATTAAAGTTTTTAAAAGAATCATTATGCAACCTATTTTGCTTCAGAAAATTATTTCTAAAATGATAAACCAATTTTTATTCAATAGATAAATGACCAGTCTTTTATAACTACGATAATGTATTAAACCACCAAAAAGAGTTCATCACTGCCTACTTTACTGGAAATACTAGCATCTTTAAGCAAACACAAGCTTTTCAAAAGGAAATTACATGCAGAGATTTAATCCTTTCTCATCAATTAGTTTTACTTTGTAGCACTTTATATTTCTAACTTACTACACACACACACACACACACACGTACACATACATACTCATTTTTGTTTTTTCAGCAGTTTATAAGTCTCAAAAGGAGAAAGAATTTATTTGTTTTAATTCCTTGTAAAACTATGGACCAAAGATACTTGCTGCACAATTGTCATTCTGAATAATAGCACAGGAAGTCAATGATATTAGCAAAAGGAATTCTTGTCAGGACTGAAATACAACAAAGAAAATGGTACTATACTGCTAGGAATCATGTCACAACCTAAAGTGCTCTGTCACTAGACATGCTGTCATCCACCTCATCATATAAAATACCATTTCTGATAGGAGTTTTTTTCTGTGACTGACATTATGAAAACTTTCCTACCATGGATAATAGGTCATTTTGGTTTTTACCTTAATTAATTTTAAAAAGAAATTACTAGATATTATAGGAATGATAAATTTCTCAAATAAAATTAATTTTATACTGAAAATGGGTATATATATATGAACTTGTATACATGCTACATATTATATATAAATATATTCATATATATTTACCTTCTTTTTTACTACATGAAGATATCTTTGAGATACTTAACTTGTAAGGGAAGTAATTAATACAGGAAGTAGCAATTATTGAACACAATTAGAATTTATCATTTTCTTTTCTTCAGACGGTGGATTTAATATGAATCTAAACATGTTTTGAAAAAAGTACAAAATAAAATTACTAACATATTGATTCTATTTAAGCTAATAATTACAAGGTAGATGGAATAACTCCATTATTTACATATCAAGGATTATGACACTGAATAAAAACAGTGCTACAGATGGCTGCATTACCTGAAATATGTAATGTTTATTTCCATTACTGACACATTTTTTCTTGAGAGTTTTCCATTTTATTTCTTGTCATTAAACTGACTTTGAAAACATTTTTAATTGAGGCATTGATTTTTTTATCCTAAATCTCCATAAGTTTTGACTTATGCCTATAATGCTAGCTGCTCAGGAGGCTGAGATTTGAGATAACGGTAAAAAGCCAATTGGGGAAGGAAAGTTCTTGAGATTCTTTTCTCTAATTAATCACAGAAATAGCAAGAAGTGGTGTAGCACAATGGTAAAGCACTAACCTTGGGCAAAATTAGTTTGGGGGGGCTGGGGATATAGCCTAGTGGCAAGAGTGCCTGCCTCGGATACACGAGGCCCTAGGTTCGATTCCCCAGCACCACATATGCAGAAAACGGCCAGAAGCGGCGCTGTGGCTCAAGTGGCAGAGTGCTAGCCTTGAGCGGGAAGAAGCCAAGGACAGTGCTCAGGCCCTGAGTCCAAGGCCCAGGACTGGCCAAAAAAAAAAAAAAAAAAAAAAAAAAAAAAAAAAATTAGCTTTGGGGAAGAACCCAGGACCAGAGTTCAAGACACAGGGCCAAAACAAATAAATAAATAAACATCTTCAGATTATCTCAAAAACTAAAGTTAGACATCAGTAGACTTCCTAAAGTGAGAAGTGATAACAAAATAAGCTCAACATAAATTTGAAAGACAGTTTCTTCACATATGTAATATACTTACCATTGTTTGTTTTACTGTCTTCTGTTCCTCACAGAAGAGATGGAAGTAAGGCATTGGAAATCAAACAGAAATCTTTAGGCAGAAAAATACATTAGAAAAATTTACAATGTGATAAAAAAAAGGTACCAATTGCAGGCTATTGACAGACATAGGAAAAAAAGGCTATAACTAAGTAAGAAGTAAACATCGGGAGGTGTTAGAGTCACTCTTAAGAGTAACTATGCAGACAAATTTAAAATGTCTTATATGTGCAAACATTCTATAATATACAAACCAAACCAAGAATTTAGGAATTAAGTACACTTCAAGAATAAATCTACTAACCCCAAAGGAAGATTGAAAAAGAATAAAAACAAAAGAACAACAATAAAATTAGAGATACATTGCAAAATAGATGTAGCAAGATGTTCCCTATTCACTTACCTTACATGTAAGTGAGTTAAAACTTCTGAAAAGATAACAGAACATTGGTTGGATTAAAAATCTAAGGTCAAACCATTTATCATTCATCTTTCTTCTGAGGATACACATAGACTAAAAGTGAAGTGATTGCATAAGATATCACACAGTTCTGTTAACTTTAGTGTGACTTGGTTTGTGGTCCATTAGATAAATGCCCAGGAATGAGATTATTGAGTCATAGGGAGGTTCTATGTTTATTCTTTTGGGGATGCTCCATACTGCTTCCCAGAGTGGCTGAACAAGTTTACGTTCCAACCAATAGTGTAATAGCATTTCCTTGTGAAACATCCCTACCAGCATTTGCTATTGTTAGTTTTCTTAGTAATAGCCATTCTAATTGGGGTGAGGTGGAATCTCAATGTTGTTTTAATTTGCATTTCTTTTATTGCCAGCAATGTTAAACATTTCTTTATGTATCAACCCAAATGCCCCTGAGTGGATAAATGGATCAATAAAATGTGGTATATATACTCAATAGAATTCAATTCATCAATTAGAAAGAATAATATTAAGTGAAGTAAGCCAGGCCCAAAGAAACATAGGTTCCAAGGTTTCACTCATTTGTGATAAATAGAATGTTTCTATAAATCTATAAGTAAACATACTGGACGGTAAAAGAAAAAATACCCTGGGACATGATAAATTATACAGGTCTCTAGGCATCCACACAGAGACCAATGGGGGATATTCTTAGGAGAGGATCACATAGGCATTTGATCTTATAAAATAATAATTTATTGAAATGAACTCCAGGAAAGGGAAATAAGATTTTTTTATTTTATTTTTGTATTCCTTCCCTTTTGACTAGTTGGTTTGCTTATCTGTCTTTAGGAGGGCAAGAGGGAGCACAGAAATCGAGGTACAAAGGACAAACAAATGCAGCAGTGATACACACTATACACTATGCTGAAAATGAACTATATGACTTGCAGGTGGGGATGTAGGAAGAAACTGGGAGAGAGTGAGGGAAGAGGTGACATTGTTAAGAAAAAAAAAAGGAATGTACTCTTTATGTGACTTATGTAACCATATCTCCTCTGTTCATCATACTTACAATAACAATAAGTAAATAACTTTTTAAAAATCTCTTTTAAATTGAATCCAGAATAAGATGTAAGTACACTTATACAAGATAATATAGGCCTTGAACTAAATCATCAAAAATAGATAAGGAATGTCATTAGATAGTGGCAAGAGGTTCAACTCAGCTAAAGGAAATAAAATTCTAAATTTATATGCAGTCAACATCAAAGAACAAAAATAATTATTGACTGAAAGGGAAAGGCACAGGCCTCAGCAATAGTAATAGGAAGAAATTGTAAGACCCAACTTTCAGTGATGGATAGTTCATACAGACAGAAAAATCAATAAAAAAATAGCTGAGGTAAATTGTACCTTACAACAGATGCAGCTGACAGACATCTACTGATCATTTCCATCAAATTCTACAGTCCGCATTCCCATCAGCACTTGAAATGGTCTCCTGGATGGATCAACAAAGTTTAAAACCTTGAAACTATTGATATTGAGTATCTTTTCCAATACGAGGCAATAAAACTAGAAATCAATAGTTTAAAAATCCAAAACTATACAAATGCACAGAAATTAAACAACTTACTACTGAACACCCATGTGTCATGAGTGAACTTCAGAAGGAAATTAAAATATATATTCATATAAACTAAAATAGAGAGAATATATGAAAATCTATATAATGTGGCAAAAGCAGTACAAAGGGAAAGGTTCATAGGAATCGACACTCACGGAAAAGCAAAATGACTTCAAGTAATTCTATTTCTACATCTCCAAAAGCAAAAGAAACAAGAAAAAGGCTCAAAATTATATCAAAGGAATAAAATAGTAAATTTCACAAAATAAATAAGTAGAGCTTTAAAAATACAAAAGGTCACATGGAGCCTGTAAACCTAGCTTACCAGGCAGGAATGTCTAAGAGACTCTCGAATTAACCACTATAAAACCAGAAGTGGTGCTCAAAGTGGTAAAGCACTAACCTTGAGCAAGACAGAACTCAGGGACAGCCCCAGGCCCCGAGTTCAAACCCCATGACCAACAAAAAAATAAATATTTTTTTGAAAATACAAAATATCAGTGAGATGAAGAGCTGGTTCTCCAAATAGATCAGTAAAACAGACAAACCCTTAGTTAAACTAAGAAAAAAAGAGTAAAGTCTCAGATAAGTAAAATATCATATTAAATGGGGGATATTTTAATTAGAGATTGCTGTGTACAAATATCCTCCAACAAACTGCATAATCTAGAGGACGTGATCCGATTCCCTGAAATCCTTGCCTTCTAACATTGAATAACACTATGTACCTGTCACTCACACATATAATCCTACCTACTGGGAATGTGGGGGGTGGGGGGGCGGGGAGAAGCAGGAAAACCCAAGATTCTTATCTACAATTAATCAGAAAAGAAAATAAGTCTGAAATTAAGCAGACATGGCTCAAGTGGTAGAACACTAGCTATGAGTGAGAGAGAATGAGCCAAATGAAACCAAATGAGCCAAATGAGCCTAATAATGACACCAAAGAAAATACTGAATCGTGAAGACATAAAAATCTGAAGAGACCAATGACAGAAATGGATAGGTAAAACACTCAAAGTAACTTCTGCATAAAATAAATATCAGTACACTTTAATCACATTTCTGATGAGCGCAAGAATGAAATTTCTAAATTTATCTGGATCTACTTTCAGGTGTGCACAGATCTGGCTCTGTTTCAACATTAACTTGTGTTTTAGGAAACAATTTATTATTTAATAAATATTCTCGGTTAACTGGCCACATGGCCAAATAAGTTGGTACCACTGCAAAACTAAACCTGTTCCCAAGTGCCTACCTATTATGATACCTTAAAGTTCCCTTTAACATTTATTTCAGATAAATTCTATGCCAGTATTGGAGTATTGCGCCAGTAAATGATGAAAGTGGCAAAACATCCTGTATTTTTTGAATGAAATAAAAAGTATATATAATGCAAACCCCTACTTTTCCATTTACAACAAAGGGAAATCAAACCTAGGTTAAGAATCATTATATAGTTTGGGATCAAATGAAGTTACAATGATATTTCATAAACTAGAATTGTAGAGCATTTGGAGCTGTGGGGGTAAAGAAACAAATCACAGATGTGTCTCCATTAATCAACACTAAGGTCCTTACCTGAAGCTATCATCAACTACCATATAAAATCTACACTATCCTTTAATTTGATAATCTAGCAAATTTGTGAAGTGAATTTCTTTGTGGACTGTGTTTTTCCTGAGGTTGTTTCTTTTATCAAAAGAATTAACCTGTAGACTCACTTTCTGTAAAACTAATCTAGAAACAAAAAGCACCTCCCAATTCAATGATTTTGTATTATTACCCTCTATTCTGTAAAATGAACAAAAGTAGAGATCACTTGTCCCTGCTCAATAAAATTTGTTGTTAATAGAAGTAAATGAACAGAAATTAACACTAATTTCCAATTTGCAAAGACTGTTATGTTTCTTTTGAATTGAAGTGGAGGGTTAAAAGTCTAGATTTATTCTGAATATTCATGATTCAATAAATTTCTATTTTATTTTCCAAGATTAGCTACAATATTATCACAGATAGATCCTTTTTTTTCCCATGTCATTCTTGGAGCTTGAATTGAGGGATTGTTTGCTGTCCGTGAGCTTTTTTGCTTGGGGACACAGCTCTACTCCCTGTTTTGGGGGTAGTTTATTGGAAATAAGAATCACATGGACTTTCCTGACCAGACTGGCTTTGAACTGTAATCTTCAGATCTCCGCTTTTTGCATAGCCAGGATTACAGGTGTGAGCCACCAGCTCACAGATAAATACTTTGCACTGATATTTTAGTAGGGATTGATAATAAATATACAATAAGACTAAGTAACCCTAGAGAAAATCCACTGGAGAGAAGCTGACATTGTGATGGACAACTTCTGCTCACAGTAGGCATTCTGTTCATAATTAACTTTGATATAATTACTAACAGTATAACACCAATCACTACCTGATTTTAAAGCATTTAATGTTTGTAGAAGGGCTAAGAAGTGTGGTTTAAGTGGTAGACTGCTTGACTAGAATGTATTTGTGTCATGGTTCAAATCCAAGTATCACGTGAAAAGTTTATATGAACATTTAGTGACCAAAACTTTGTGATTGTCATTCTAAGATTTTTATCTCAAGTAACAATGTAGACAAAACTGAACTTGGTTAGAAAGTTAAAGAGCTGAGGACACTATGTCTTCACCTAGTATCCTCTAAAACATCTGAATATCGGAAATTGTATTCTAGAAGTATATTGTTTTTCTACTAATAGAATTATGATTATAATCAACAAAATTAATACAATATCATAAATAGGACTCCTTGCTATAACTACTAGAACTCATGATGCTGAATGTATTGAACTTCAACCAAATATATAGAGCTTAATATGGAAGAATATGTGTGTGTGTATAAGTATATATATATATGTCATGTTAAGTATAGAAAAATTATACAATTCAAACTTTAATTTAAAAAATAAGACCATTGTTTTTAATCAAATACGCGAGGCTAATCCCCGTATAGCTTTCATACACTTCCTGTTTCCAATTCTACCCAGGTTACTTCAAATGTTAACAGCCATTCCAGGTCTATAAAATATTTGCCACAAGTGTAAGAATTAGAAATGTAATGCAGCTACTTGATAAATGTTTTTTGTTTTTGTTTTTGTTTTTTGGCCAGTCCTGGGCCTTGGACTCAGGGCCTGAGCACTGTCCCTGGCTTCCTTTTTGCTCAAGGCTAGCACTCTGCCACTTGAGCCACAGCACCACTTCTGGCCGTTTTCTGTATATGCGGTGCTGGGGAATCGAACCCAGGGCCTCATGTATACGAGGCAGGCACTCTTGCCACTAGGCCATATCCCCAGCCCCTTGATAAATGTTCTTAATCCCATTATGACAATTTTAGGAACTTCAAATAATTCTCTAAAACTTGCTAAGAAAATTACTATAAAAGGATACATTATATTAAAATACAACTTTTTATTTGCATTTATCTGTAGGGCTGTGATTCATCTATTTGATTCCATATTTTACTGTAACTTTAACCCATGTTAGTGAAACATCAGTACACATAAGTATTGCATATATATAAGCTAGGAAAATGTTTAAATTTAAACAATAAAAATGCATTCACTCTTGTGAAGAAATTTACAAATGTAAACTCACTAATACTCTGGCTTACATTGCACATGGAGCTTTGAGGGGTAAAGAAACAAATCACAGACATATTTCCATTAATCAGGTCTATAACACTCATACCCTGCAAAGGCAGCTGAGCCATTCATGGTTAACTGAAGTTTGATAGATTTGATTTTTGGAAAAAAAATTCACACAAAAAATTTAATTATTTCCTTTATTTGGAAGAAGGAAATAAATATTTTATCTTGAATAGTTTTTGACTGACAGAAAAATTGAAAGACCATGTAAAGAATTCCCAAAAGAAGAGAAAGTTTATGGAAAAGGTGGCTTAAGCTGCATTGTACTTATGAACTGATTTGTTGAAATGCCTTGGTACAACTACCTAGAAATAATGAAGAATGGAGGAAAAAGAGTTTCTACATGCCCCAATGCCCATCTTACATACTGTTAATAGGTGACTGTAACATTTGTCATGTCAAAGGAAACAATGATGGTACTTTACTCTTATGGAAAATCTACAATCATTTAGAGTTCCTCAGTTTTTACTTTGTCCCTTTCTTTCTGTTAATGTGACCACCTAAGATACAATTTTCTGCTTAGCGGTCAGGTCATAGTTCTTTGGTTGCTCTTGAATAAGACAGTTTTTCAGACTACTTTAGCTTCTGGCAACCTTGACAGTTTTGAGTATTACTCAAGTACATATAAAAGGTCCCTCAAGTGGGTTTAGTTAACTGTTTTTCTTCTGATTACACTGAGTCATATTTTGAAGAAACGAAGATGACAAAGGTCAAATCTGATTTCATCATATCATGTCAATAGTCCATGGTATCAATGTGATTTCTCATTGCTGATATCTTACATAGTGTTTGACAAGTTTTTCTACTGTGCATTTGTTTTTCTTTCCTTTTCTTCTTCCTTTCCACATTATAATCCTTGAATGGAGGTCACATCTCACAGCCCATATTTAAACAGTGAGTTTTGTTCCACCTCTTTGAGAAAAAAGTTTTCTACATGACACAATTTGAATTGAAATGAACATAATAGTTTTCCTTCAAATACTCAATCCCTTATTTACATAAGTATGGGTTGATAGGTGTATATTTTATATTTTGGGGTTATTGTTTAAGATGGTTTGAGCTGTTTATTGGGAGATCTTGGGGGAGGGTTGATTGTTTGCTTTGGGTAAGTCATGTGTTTTGAACCTAGGTCCTAGGTCCTGTCCCAGAGCTTTTACTCAAGGGTAACACTCTACTGCTTAGAACTACAGGGCCATTTCAGGTTTTGTTTTGCTTTGCTTTGCTTTGTTTTTTTCTCGTGGTTAATTGGAGTTAAGAGTATCAAGGACTTTTCTGCCCAGGCTGGCTTTGAACCAGGATCCTCAGATCTCAGCCTGCTGAGTAGCTAAGATTACAGGTGTGAGCCACCAGCACCTATCTTGGGAAGTCTTTTTTAAATTGGTAAATAATGCATATGTCCCTTATCTTCCTCACCACTATGTATTTTCTTTCTTCAGTGAGTTTCTCTTGCTATAGCAATATAAATTTTAGGATTAATCTGTGTTTTTGCATAACTTAATAATTTATTCCTTTAATTCAAAGATACTTGTTTGTTTGTTTATTTATTTATTTACTGTGAGTCCTGGGGTCTTGAACCTGGGTGCTGTCCCTGAGACTCTTTGTGTTCAGGGCTAGTGCTAAACCACTTGAGCCTCAATGTCACTTCTGGCATTTTCTGAGTAGTTTATTGGCAAAGGAGTCTCATAGACTTTCCTGCCCTGGCTAGCTTTGAACTGCGATCCTCCGATCTCAGCCTCCTGGGTAGCTAGGATTACAGGTATGAGCCTCTTGGCATCTGGTTTATTAATTCACTTTTATTTATCAATATGAATTACTTTCTTTCAGTGTTTAGCAAAAAATGTATGAAATTTCAAAAAATATTCGTGTGTAGGTTTGATGTAGAAATAAATATTTAATAAGGTAGTTAGGTATCTGTGTATACACAAAAATGCTACATAATAAAACTTCACTTATTTTGTATGAATCTGCCAAACTATCTTCAAAAGTGGTTGTGCTAGGTTGCAATCCTATCTGTGAGTAAGGATTCTTGATGTTCTGTGGATACACCAAAAATTACTGTGAATGGTTTGGAATTTAGGTTTCTCAACAAAGACGAAGTAGTATTGCAATGTCATTATCATTTGTGATTCTCTAATGGCAAATTATTATGCATCTCTTCACTGATCCACATGCTAGTTGTATATTTTCTCTGTTAGGACATCTGTTTAGATACTATGCCATATATAAATGCATTATAGTTTTCTTAGAATTTTATGAATAGCTCTTCATCTACTTTGAATTAGAATATCTTAAGAACTGTATGTTTTAGAAGTGTTTCCCTCGATATTTTAGTATCCCCTTGGTCACTCTAATATTTCACAAAGCAAATTACAATTTTAACAAATTCAAATTTATCATAATTCCGTGCACTATACTCCTAGCATTATAATCGAAATACTTATGACTAAACTGAATGATGTATGTGATTTTTCTAAAGGTTTCTTCTAAAAGTTGTGAACATTTGCAATTTAGATTTAGTACTACTATTTGGAGTTTTGTATATATTTATTTCTTTTATTTTATCTGATAAAAATTAGACAGATGATATATATGTATATAAATGAAATATATTTTATATATTAAACATATTTATGTGATATATAACATATATAATGTAATTTATATGTGTGTGTATGTATTTGTGTGTGGGTTTTTGTGTTATATGTGAATGCAGCTACTAGAACTTGAACTCAGGGCCTGGATACTGTCTAAAGGCTAGTGCTCTACCACTTGTGTTACGTACAACTCCACTTGTGGCCTTTTGCTGATTAATTGGAGATAAAAGTCTCAAAAATTTTTCTGTCCAAGCTGATTTTGAACTACAATCCTCAGATTTCAGTCTCCTGAGTAACTACAATTATAGGTATGAACCACTGGTGCACCAATATATTATGCATTTCAAATGTAATTTTTCTTAGTGTTTTTGAAACAAGGTCTCACTATGCACCCCAGATCATCTTCCTCTTACTTTAACTTCCTCAGTGTGGGGTTTACATTTGTGTGCCACTATATGTGGAATTTTTTTTTTTTTTTGGCCGGTCCTGGGCCTTGGACACAGAGCCTGAGCCTGACCCTGGCTTCCTTTTGCTCAAGGCTAGCACTCTGCCTCTTGAGCCACAGTGCCACTTCTGGCCGATTTCTATGTATGTGGTGCTGGCAAATCAAACCCAGGGCTTCATGTATACGAGGCAAGCACTCTTACCACTAGGCCATATTCCCAGCCCTTATATATGGCAATTTAAAAAAAAATTCCCAGGATTCTATGCATAAATGAAAGAATTCTACCAACTGAACTATACCTATAGGCTATGACATTTTTCTTAACAGTATTTCCTGAGGAGTCAAATATGATACATTTGTCTTCTTGTAAAAGAAAATAGCTCATTATTAAATATTATGTGTTCTTTTGAATACATACCACACACACACACACACACACACACACACACACACACACTTCACACACTATATCTTAAGGCCAGCTTCAAATGACTAGATATTTATGAGTTAATACACAGTTTTGAGGGCGAATTCCTTTTTCCTCAAGAAAATCTTAGCTTTGTCTTAAAAAACTTTCTCAGCTGATAGGGGAAAGCCCACCTAAGTGTAAATTCTGTTTTACCTAAAGTCAATTGATTATAGATGTTAAGTACACCTACAAAATACCTACACAGAAGCACTTGGGTTAGTATTTGGCAAATACCTGGGTACTGTAGAGGCCAGGTACATGTGCCATGTGCAACTATCTATTGCAATCTGAAATCAGGTATGTCCTTTCCGTTTATCTAATTTTCTTCTTTTTTTTTTTTTTTTGGCCAGTCCTGGGCCTTGGACTCAGGGCCTGAGCACTGTCCCTGGCTTCTTCCCGCTCAAGGCTAGCATTCTGCCACTTGAGCCACAGCGCCGCTTCTGGCCGTTTTCTGTATATGTGGTGCTGGGGAATCGAACCTAGGGCCTCGTGTATCTGAGGCAGGCACTCTTGCCACTAGGCTATATCCCCAGCCCCCTCTAATTTTCTTCTTAAAATGATAGTTTTATCACTTCAAGACAAGTCTTTAGTTAGCTTTTTTAAGGCTTTTCTTTTTCTATGTAATTTATTTTGCAGATGTCACAGAGTTCTTTACAAATTGTATATTATGACTACAGCTACCGCTATAGGGGAAAGCAATTTTAATGTAATTATGTTGAACTAGCCACCTTTTTTGGAGAAAACATCTTTTCATAAAAATACTTGTCTGGATATGGAAGTACAGGTGCATCACTATTTTATATTTTAACATTTTTCTTATTATATAAAGAGACACTAAGAATTTAAATTGTGACAGGTGCATCTAAATACCATTAGTCTTATTCTAAATGGAGACAAAATTACACATAGGATTTTTTTGTTAAAATGCTAACTCTTTCTCTCTTTATGATTGCTTTTTGTTGTATTTTTATTTGTGTAATAGGATGTAAAATAACAGAACTGATGATGCTGGAGAAGAAGCACATCAAAATGTAGATTACTAGAAATACTTTTGTGAAGTTAAATGATACAGAAAGAGAGAGATAAGGCTAAAGACATGGAGTGGAAAGCCACATGACATATTCTACTAAATTTTGGTAACATTGATTCTGATTTTCAATTTTTTTGATCTGCTAAATTTTTCCCTAGTTTTAATAGAAGGTAGATAAATGGTCCATACTTAATATTTTCCAACGTAAGTATAAAAATGTTCCTAAAAAAAGGAAACACTGCTTCTCCTTTTATGAGAAAAACGCCAAATTATAGAAGACACTAGTGCAATGGGGAAGGTCTACAGGACCCGGGATCCCCAGGCAAAGAACGAGGGGTGACATTGGGAAAACCAAAGCTTACATATAGATTCTAAAAAACAGTTTTATTTCCATTATAAAACATCCAAGTTATTGATAGATACATGAGATAGAACATGATAGAACATGAGATTTAAACAGTTTGAGATGGATCGTGTATTTCCTTAAATTATTCTAAAACACAATCAAATTTATTCACTTCCCTTTGCTATTAATTATTTCTTTCCATAGTATTATGAACAATATGTAAATAAAATGTAACTGCATAGTTATCTAAACATGTAGAAAATACCTAGCATTCCTCCTAAAATGTAATAACATGCACCAACAAAAGTACCTAAAATTACAGATTTGTTTTATGGCATGGTCATTTATTCATGATCTCAGAAATAAGACCAAAGTGTACGCAGAAAAGAGAGTAATCAAATCACTATTTGGCATATTTTAAAATGTTATGAGATCAAACCAGAGAAATGAAGAATAATACACAGGACTGAAATATGTGTACATAGAATATTGTGCATAGTAGGTGACAGCTGAAGATGCATATAGTTATGTATATTTTAAGTATCCCAAGCCATAGTAAAGAAAAGAAACTTAAACTTATTATTTGACTTGAGTATGATTCCCTTAATGAATGGAATTTTGTTGTTACTGAAGCGATCGAGATACATCCAATGAGATATTAAGAAACGAACTGGAAAGTGTTTATGGATCCATTTGGCAAGAAATCACAAACACAGCATCCATAATACCTCATAATTTTATATTGGTTAGCTTTCATCCAACAAGGAGACAGTCTTCGAATATCTCCATTTCAACATGGAGCCCTCTGCAATTCCTGCTCTCCTTTTGAAGCTTTGATTTGAACCAGCCATAGATAAACTAAGACAGAGATTGAGCCAGTGTGCCATCATGAAATCCACTTAGTAAAACCTTTTAGATCACTGTCACCTTGTGAGCACACAGGTGGAGGTGTTTCCTGGAAAATAATTTTCCCATCAAATCTCAGGGGAATTGGGTCCTATCACCTAAAGCCACACTCTTATTTCTCATGCTTTTAAACTTTTGACTGGAGTAGGTGTTGATTCTGGAAAACCTTAACAACTTGCAAGATTCTAAAATACTTTAAAATACCAAAGTAGCATATATTTCTAATTAATGTTTAGTGATACATATAGTGTATTTCTTATATTGTTGTCAATCATGTAAGGAATACATGGAAGAATTTAGTTAGAATATGTCATTATTTAATATTACTTTACAGAAATAGGATGACTAATAGTTATTTTTTCAACTTCAACTAATTTGCTTGTGTTTATAATCAATACACATTGAAAATTCACATGAAAATAACCCAACAACCAAACATAAAACAAAAATAAACGGATCTGTAGGATACTAAAATTGGACACATTATTCTTAAGAGCAAGACTCCCCATGCTCTCAAACAGTTTATTGTTCTTGCCTTTTGTACTTGTTTATATTTGTTCACCAGAAATGCCTTTTCTCTATTGCTGCATATTATTTAAATCTCTCACATCTTTGTCTGTATTCCCAAAGGTTTATAACCGTTCTGTGACAAATCACCTGCACCTTTGCAGACACAGCTTTGGGTATCTGTAGGGAGCCCTCCTCCTGCTGACAAAAAAAAATAAAATCATTAGAATCTATTTTTTAAAATTATGCTCTTCTGCTTCCTGCTGATATAATCTGATACAGAGTATAGGTAGGTCCTGCTGTCATAGCATAATTAAGTGGCAGACTCTAACAGTCAGACCTCTGACAAGATCAATTTAAAGTGATTTTAAATAAACACATCTCATATGAGACATGCACAATACTCTTATGAAAAAACCACCAGAATAATAGTATGTAGTCTGCCTGTGAACAGGAGAAGTAGCATGAATTCCTGGTATCCCAGATAACACAAGGAATCATGCAGTCACCTAGATGAGAATTCACTTGTTCTACTGACAAAAAGCTAGGAAAGAAAATAAAAATGGAAATGCTAACATCAGAAAAAATCTTCCAGAAGAAAATTTCTGTCTTAAAATTTATAGAGTTTGTTGGGCATTTGATATCTCATATCTGTAATCCTAGCTACTCAGGAGGCTGAGATCTCAGGATTGCTCTTCAAAGCAAGCCCTAGCAAGAAAGACCATGAAACTCATTTCCAATTAAACATCAAAAAAGATGGCAGTGGAGCTGTGGCTTAAGAAATAAAGTGCTAGACTTGTTCAAAGAAAACTCAGTGACAGCACCCACATCCTGTTCAAGCCCCAGTACTGGTATATTTTTTTTAATTAATAACATTTTCACTAGGCAAAACAGATACATTTATAGGGGTGTTTACTAAGTAATGACTTCATAAATTCAGTTTGTAATATTTTGCAATAACTAATATTAATAGTACCACTTACTTTGCCATGGTTCTCTGAATAATAATGATTAACTTTGCAGGAGAACACATCCCTTGATAACATTATATATGTGATTGAATAATAAATTATCAGCAAAGAGGTTTCCATGTAGAACTTAAATCTCCTAAAGCAAAGTCTATCTGTTTCACATCTCTGGCATTTGTGCTTATGCATTCTAAATGTCTTATAGATTGCATGTAACTTCCTTATACTAAGTTTATTTTACCATATGTTAATAAAGGAATAGATGTAGCAGAAAGTACTTCATAAATCCAATAGAATAGTGCTAACTTTATGAACATATTAAGCAGTTAATGACTGCTTTATGCTAGGAATTAGTTTGTTGTAAAGAAACAACCAGAATATACATAAAATAATATAAGTTTGATAAACTAGTTTAGGGAAATTTTTTTCAATATTTATTAGTCTCTAAATGAATTACACTTCAAGAGTAATAAGACATATTTCTTTGAGCATTGCTTTTGACATTTAGTGTTTCCATGAGTTCAACTTACTTTAAGAAATGGCTAGGTGCTCCTGGAGTTAGATCACCCTATTTATTTTAACATTAAAAATATTATACTACACAACACATGATCAATGTATTTAGAAATTTTTACATTTGAATCCGTTCATCTTCTAGGGAAAATTTCATTCTGTGTCTGATCAAATTCAAAGAAGCTGGCATAAGCAAAATCAATTCCAAATGGATCAATGACCTCAATGTAAGACCAAATACCCTGAAAATATTACAAGAAGGCATAAAGGAAACACTAGGGCTCCTTGGCAGAGGTTGAAACTTCCTAAGTAAAGATCCAAAATCACAACAAATGAAAGAAAAACTGGATAAATGGGATTGCATCAAACTGAAGAGTTGCTGCTTTGCAAAGGACATAGCAAGATAAATCGAAATCCCACAGAATGGAAGAATTTTGCTAGCTGTGCATCAGAGAAGAGCCTCATGTCTAAAATATACTTAGAGCTCCAAAAACTAAGCTCCTCAAAAACAAACCCTCAAATAAATAACAACCCCATCAATAAGTGGACTACAGACTTAAAGAGAGACTTCTAAGTATTGCCAATAGACATATGAAGATATATTTGACATCTTTGACCATAAAAGACATTCAAATCAAAACAATGCTGAGATTTTACCTCACCACAGTTAGAATGTCCATTATCAAGAATCTGATTTGAAGAACCATATAAACCTATAAATACATACATTGGGTGGTATGCGAGTGGATACAAACTGAAAGATGTTAAATTCAAGGAAGAACTGAAATAGTGTAAATTATTTTCAACAAATACCAAAAAGGCCAGACTCAAGTTGTAAGTATAAAGTAACCTCAAAAAGTAGATAAAATCCATACCAGTATACCTCCTTGTAAAAGTTAAATTATAATATTAGAAGATATAGAATTGCTCTAACTCTGACTTACTATTTAAATTGTAAAATGGCAAAAATTCCATTATATATATATACATACCTACAAACATGTATACATACAATAAATTTATGTGAATATGTGTGCATATATGTATACATATAACATGTATCTATTTTAAGTGTGTATACATGTATGTATACATATATGTATATGGAATTTTACTTATCCATCATGATAAATAATATATGTCTTTTACAGAGAAATGAAAGGTCTTGAAAAAAAACTGTGTTAAATGAAGCAAGTCAGGCTTTAGAGAGATAAAGTTTACATGCTTTCTCTCTTCAGGGAAAGTTACATCTCAATTATAAACCTATATGAAGACATATGCAGGACAAGATACATACATACACAAACACATTGATTAATGTATGGTTTATACAGAGGAGAATTTCAATAATGTAAATTTTTTAAATAACTCACAGTTTAACAAAATAAATAGCTGAAAGCTAAAATACATTTTGCTAAATGGAGGGGAAGGGTGGTCTTGTCAAAAGAAGAGGTGCAGATGAATGGAGAGAAGGATGGGAAAATGTAGTCACAATATTTAATAAGCATATGGAAAATACAATCAAGTCATTGGAGGGGATAGGTAGGGTTGGTACAGGTACAGGAGAATGATGGGAGTTGTAGAATTGATCAAGATGCATTGTATTGTCATGCTGAATTGAAGCCACTTTATGTAACTGCTTAAAAATGATAAGTAAATGAATGAATGAATTAATTAATTAATTAATTAATTAAATTGAACACTGAATGGTCATCTAAATCTGAGTGAATGAAAATCTGGTAAGTCTTCATGGATAAGTAAAACCAGAAAGAATGAAAGACATAAAATAGCCAGGCACCAGTGTTTCACACCTGTAATCCTAGCTACTCGGGAGGCTGAGATCTGAAGATCATGGTTCAAAGCCAGCCAAGGAAGAAACTACATGAGACTCTTATCTCCAATTATCCACCTGAAAGCCAGGGCAGGCACTGTAGCTCAAGTGGCAGGGCACTAACCTTGAGCTGAAGGTCTGAGGGACAGCATCTAGGACAAGAGTTCAAGCTCCATACTGACAGAAAAAAAAAATCCTGAAGGTCACTATGTACTCATTTACCTTACCCACCCCAAACTATTGTCTAAGAATTTGGAGTTACTAGCCTACAAGCAATTTTTTGCCTGGCTTAAAGCATTAAAACTACAGATAGAAACTGCTCTTTTGAGTCTTTTACTCCCATTTCCTGCAGAAAGAGCAATAAATTCTTTTCTTTCCTTTTCTATTTCTCCCTACTTTAACCTTCTAATACTAAAATAATTAGTTCCTAAAACTTAAAGTTAGTAACTGCAGTGGAAAAAAGTGTATTTCTAAAGGGCCTAGGTTAAGGAAATCCACTAATGTACTAATATCTTCAAGATATACAGTTCAAATATATTGAATTCCGATATATCCATGTTTGTCTCAAATGAACACCGGAAACTCATAAATCATCAACTACAGCTGTAGACTGGTTTCAAACATTGACTAAATCACAAACTCAAAATACCTCCTATTTACATCTATAAATAATAAAATTAAATGATGATAAATAAAAGTTAAAGTTTAATGAATACAGTTGAAATGATGACTGATTTTTAAATGGTAAATATCTATTCAGTTATCATTATTGCTTATCACTATTTCCACAATCATTATTAACTATCTATACCTTTATCATTATTTTAAAGTGATTCATGACAAATACTTATACCATCAAGATAAAATATACCTTAACATATAACAATAAATTACTGCTAAAAACATACTTATTCAGTTAGATTTATACAGTTACATATTTATTATCTGTTTTGTCAAAATAGTGTTGAATAATCTTTATACTGGCATAGCTTGAACTCTGTTATAAGAATACAGTGTGCACCCATTGTCTAATTTCAAATAAATATTGCCTTTCATTATTCATGTAACTTGAACTAAAAGTGCTCAGAAAACATAATAGCTCAAAAATATAGTGATGGGGGCTGGGGATATAGCCTAGCGGCAAGAGTGCCTGCCTCGGATACACGAGGCCCTAGGTTCGATTCCCCAGCACCACATATACAGAAAACGGCCAGAAGCAGCGCTGTGGCTCAAGTGGCAGAGTGCTAGCCTTGAGTGGGAAGAAGCCAGGGACAGTGCTCAGGCCCTGAGTCCAAGGCCCAGGACTGGCAAATATATATATATATAGTGATGGGTATTAATTTAGCCAAGTGCAGGGGTGCTGAACATGGATCAACCTTGGATGAACATCAGAATCCCTTAGAGAACTTTGAAAATCCCTTTCTGAACACCAAGCAAATTAATTCAGAATCTTTGGAGAGGAAGCAGGGATTTGAGGGTTGTGTTTTTTAGCTCCTCAATTACTTGTTAGCCTGTGTGCTTAAATATCTCTTATCTAGAGCTTCCCACAACCTCTTCTATACTACTACCTGGTATGTAAATATAAATAATAGATTTAAATTATATATTTAAATTGTATATTTAAATTAAATAATATACTTAGAAACAATATAATATATATTATTGAGCATAAATATGATGAATTCAAAACATAGATGTCTTATCCTATTAATTAAATAATCTATTTTCTAGGTAAGGAATTTCCCACTCAGAGTGCCAAATAAATATATTACATAGAAGCCCAATGCCAGTGGCTCTGGCTTGTATTCCTAGCTACTCTGAAAGATGAGATCTGAAGATCATAACTTGAAGCCAACCTCGGCAGAAATGTCTATGAGACTTTTATCTGCAATTAAACACCAAAGTAATCTGGAATTGGAGCTGTGTATAAAGTAGAAGAATATTAGCTTACAGCAAAATAGCTCAGGGATAGTGCCCAGATCCTGAGTTCAAGCCCCAGAAGTGACAACACAAAAGAAAAAGAAAATTATATATCAGAATATTTTAAACCGCAAGGTAAAAATAAAGTATAGGTTGCAACTTTTTTTTTTTTTGGAAAGGGAAGCTCTATATGAGCAAGAAAATAAGTTGGGAATTATTTCTGCAGAACTAAAGAAGTGAGAAACAGCAGCATGCTGACAATCACTTTGATTCGCAGTCTGGAGATTCCTCAGAATCTAAACCTGACTCTTCTTTATGACCCAACCTTACTACTCCCAGGCATCTGCACAAAACATCACAAGCCAGCACACTATAAAGACATTTGTACTTCCTTGTTCAGAGCTGCACTATACACAATAGCCAAGGTATGTGAACAGCCCAGATGCCCTAAAATAGATGAATGGATCAAAAAAAAAAATGCAGTACCTGCACACAATGAATTTTCAGAGTGAAAAAAAAAGTTACATAATTTTCAGGAAAATGGATGGACCTAGAACAAATTATGTTACACCACATTTTCTCTCATATGTGGAAGCTAAATCTAAATACACTGGTGCCAAATAAATTATACAGGTTTCTGGGCATTCACACACAGGAGGACAGTCTTAGGAGAAGAAAAGAAAGGCACAGTGCCTAAGTGCATCTGACCACATAAAACAATATTGATTGAAATGAACTTCAGGAGGGCTGGGGATATAGCCTAGTGGCAAGAGTGCCTGCCTCGGATACACGAGGCCCTAGGTTCGATTCCCCAGCACCACATATACAGAAAACGGCCAGAAGCGGCGCTGTGGCTCAGGTTGCAGAGTGCTAGCCTTGAGCGGGAAGAAGCCAGGGACAGTGTCAGGCCCTAAGTCCAAGGCCCAGGACTGGCCAAAAAAAAAAAAAAAAAAAAAAAAATGAACTTCAGGAAATGGAAACAAAAGATTATCTTCTTTGTTTTTGTATTTGTTTTCTTTTCTTTTTGTCTTGTTTGTTTATCTATCTTTGGGAGGGTAAGGGGACACAGAAATGGTGGGGAAAAAGGTGAACCTATGCAGCAGTGATACTCCAAGACACAATGATGAAAATGAACTATACAACTTGTGAGTGGGGGATGGGAGGGAAAACTGGAAGAAAGCAAGGGAAGGGGGTGACACTGTCCAAAAAGAAATGTAGTAATTACCTGCCTTATGTAACTATAACCCCTCTGTAAATATCCTTTATAATAACAATTTTTAGAGATGGTGGTAGGTAGAAAGAAATCATTGTAAGATGTTTTCAAAAGTAATTAAATATATTTCAATTACTATCTGTTTTTCTACAAACTATCTATTGTCTCTGTGGGCTAGGCATAGAAAAAAATGACATTTCATCAACAACACATCCAAGGCCTATAATGTTTTTGACATACTTTGTTTCTTTTTTAAAATTTTACTCTTCATTATTTTAATTTATTGTAAATGTGATGTACAGAAGGCTTTACATAACTAAGGTAATGAGCACATTTCTTTTCAGTGTTACCCCTCCCTCATTTTCTCCTACTTTCCCTTGCCCCTACTGCCCTTCCCCCAAGTTGTAAAGTTCATTTCCAACATAGTGTCTCCTAAGTATTGCTGTTCAATTGGCTCATCCATTGTCCCACCACTTCTGTGATTCCCCTTCCCTTGCTCAAACCAGAGAAAAACTTATATACCAGACAAAAGGGTATGAAACCAGAAATAGTGACCACAGGGAACAAACTAGAGCAATAACTGCAAACAGTACACAAAAAAAGAAAAAGAAACTAACACACACACACACACACACACTCTCTCTCGCTCTCTCTCACTCTCGTTTCAATGTTGATTAGCATCTTTTTTTATTTTAAGTTTTTATTATCAAACTGAATTACAGAGAGGTTACTGATTAGCATCATTTTATGTAGTCATATGTATATAGTAGCTGTTGGGCTATTGTGAACCTCTGCTAGGACTGAGGCATATACTAATTATGAGAATTGAAACCATGGGACTGTGTCTCTTTGGGTCTGGTCTAAGCATTTTTTTTTTCCGAATGAGAGGAACCAGGGTCCCTCAGAGAAGTGGTGGATTACAACTCAGAGACAGAGAAAACGCAACGTTTTCCTGGAATACCATTTAGTACAAGGAAATGAGAAAGTACTCAAACTACGAAAAAATGAAGACATGTAGAAGAGACAAGAGCCAGCCATAAACAGATCCTAATGGCCAAAGAAATTTGAGCCACAAAAGAAGCATAGTGTTATAATAGTAAGAGATATTTCTAATTTTATATCAGTGTATGTTAATGACTGCCTATGAATTTCTTTAACAAGCATACTTTTAAATTCTTGAGGTATTTCTGTAGGCAGGAGTTAAAGTACACCCCCTACACACAGACACACACATACACACACACACACACACACACACACACACACACACACACACACACTGGAAAATGAGCTTGATTTTGTAACTTATTTCTGAAGACTAGAATAAAGAAAAGTAAAAACAACACTGGTGACACATGACAAACAAGATTTTAACGGCATGCTAAAGTTTAACATTGTCACGAAGGCCAGAGCCATGTGTGTCGTGGATGGTAATGATGAAGAGTGTATTCACCTGTATGCATTCTTATGGGAAAAACGACTAAGCAGAAAAACATCACAATAACTCATAATATAGGATATGCTGGAAGTTGTCTTGGCAGTATTTTCTAAGGGAATCCAAGTCATTAAAAGTCAGGTGAAGCCTAAGAAACTGATGCTAACTAAGGGCGACTAGGGAGACATGACAATTAAACGAACTGTAACACTCTACATTTGCTCCTGGAATAGAAAAAGACCAACAAACGAAAACTGAAATTGAAATCACATCTTGGTTAAAGGAAAGGTACTGAAGTTGATTGAAAAAAATAATTGGAAAATGAGTAAACAGGACACTTGTTTTGCTTCATTGTCTAAAAATTAAAAAAAATACTTCATTGGTGGTAGTATATTCTTAGCTTAATAATACCAGCACTCAGTGCCCAACAGTAGGAAGATCATAAGTTTCAAGGACAAGTTGGGCTTCCTGATAAGGCACTGTGTCTAACAACAAGAAGTTATTTCAAACTAAATATCCATTAAAACAATAAGTGGAATTAGATGCATTAAAAATGTAAACATATTTATAGACATAGACTTCATCCTTTCTATTGTTAAGGGGAATATTTTAAAAGGAAGAAAATGTGATAGTCATTAAAATCTAAAATGCACTTCTATTCCAAGTAAAATTGTATTTTATATATTCCCAATGCAACTGCTTAAGAATCTGATCTGTGCTTTTCCTGTGTATATATCAAGCACTAAAACTAAAACTCCATTTGGATAAGTGCTACTTCATAACCCTTTTTTCACTATTATGTATATCTAAGAGACTAAGTACATTAAGGAAAAGGAGAAACTCCATTGCATAAATTCTGTCTTTGCACAGATTTACTGAATGGAGTTTTACTTCTCCCAACACCACTTGAAAATGATTTCAATTTTACAATGCTATATCTTTACAAAAGTGTTTTGTTTAATATTACCACTCGTCCAGTATATATTGTATCTTTGAAATTTTATTTAGCTCATAGACTCTGTTTGGGTTAAGAAATGTTGAAGAAAATATATTTCAAATATACTTAAACTTTATATCTAGTAAACCACAGTGGGCCAAAGGATTATATAAAAGAAATTGCTACAGGAAATTTAAAACTATATCTCATCAAGGATGAGAGTTTCAGCCCTGTCTCATTATAGTAAATCAATGTTGCATTATTATAATCAGTGGAATATCTTTTGTCACAAATGGGATTGATTGGTTTTGATTTTTGCTTATACATATGCACATAAATGTGTGTTTTCCCATCTCTATTACATTCTCTTTCTTTTTGTTCCTTTTTTTCTCCTGCTATTTCCTAAGTCTTTTATCAATTGTCTTTTCTTTTTTATTGTTCTCTTATTAACTTAATTTTATTGTGAAGGTGATGTACATAGGGATAATAGTTACATATATGTAAGGTAATGAGTACATTTCTTTCAAACTTGTTACTCCTCCCTCATTTTTCTCCCCCCTCCCCCCCTACTCATCCCACCATCAAGAGTTGTACAGTTAATTCCCAATCAATTGTCTTGTGAGTATCGCTGCTGCATTGGTTTGCCCTCACCATTTTGATGTTCCTCTTCCTTTCCCTTTTATTTTCTATCTACCAAGAAGTTGATAAAAAGAAAGTCAGTGTTACATGGGAAATTAATAAAGTGCAAACTCAACCAGCTCTAACTTCTCCATTTCTCTAAACATCTCTAGTGAACTGCTATTTTAATGATTCCCCAAAGAACCTTATCTCTCAGACATCAACTTCATGTAATCTCAATGTTCTATTGTGACATTTTCAAAATAATGTAATAGAGACAAGACAAGATACATGATACTTTGGAAACAGCCCTGGGAAATCTTCCAATACATTAATTCCTTTTACACGAGTGTGTTTCTTCTAGAGGGAATAGATCTTGAACCCAGTCTTGAACTCTAGTCAGCTTATTGTTAGAACTCTGGATACTTGCTAGAAATAGAATTTCAGGCTCCACATACAGACCTACTAAGTCACAATATGCATTTCAGCGTAATCAGTGCATGAACATTTACATATGGATATAATAAGCTATACCATAAAGGCAAAATATGTTATTAGCAGACAGTATGTATATTTACTTTCTGTCTAGATTAATAACTTCTCAAAACAAATATACAAACATCTAAGCAGACGTTCTCTCTTATTTAATGTAATTACAACTTTTTACTAGGTACTATAGTCTCAAAACTTCCCTATCAGCAATCTGAGCTAGTCCAATTATCAGTACCTGTCCAGTCTATATGACTTGAGCGTTTTGAGTGACATCAAGCATCATTTATTGTATACCCATTTTCTCTACCCCTACTCTTCCCCCAGGTCGGTAACCCATGCTACATAAATGATATCATTTTGACTCTCCCTATAGTCCCCTTTCTTATTTTCAACAATTGTCTCAGTATGTGAAAACTAGAGACAGTATCAACTTTAAAAGAAAATATAGTCTAACGATTCACTGATTATAACCTAAAGAGTTCAAGAAGACGATTTTATGTTAGCACTAGAGAATGATGGACAGTGGCCTTAATGTGACCAGGTATCATTCATTCCTATATTGCTTCATTATAAGTAAGAGTTCCATTTATCATCACCATCAAGTAAGTGATAACACCACTGAAGCCCAGCATTATAAGCCAACATTTGTGATGAATGGTACATATAGTGCAGTGACTAATGATGGAGCCTGCATTAGATAAATGATAGAGAACTACTGAGGAAGATCTACAAGAATTCAATAAAATGTGTCCCCAGGAGCTGTGTGCTGAAGTTTGAATAATGTTGCTGCTTTTGTTAGAAGAAATGAAATTAGTCATAAGTGACAGATGAGACAATAAAAATCACATAGAAGTGGTTCCTGTGCTTGAAAAAAAATGACACCTAATAGTGCAAAGAATCTTCATGGACATCCTTATTATAAGTAATGATTAACAAATAAAGATGAGGTAAGAAGTCCAGGATGTCCATAAAGATTCCACTATACTGAAATATATTTTCCATGAAAACAGCATGTGATTGCAGAAAGTTAAATCTTTCATGGCAAGAAAGCCTATTCCTCTATGGTTTAATTTCCTTCATCAGTAAAAATCCAAGTCAGGTGTGTACACTAGAAAGTTTCCACTAGCAAATTTTCCTTAGTGTTTAAGAAAGGATAATTATTTAATTTTTGGTAAAATGGTCTTCTATAAATCAGATTGTTACAGATAAGGGAAACACACCTATTGAGATATAAGATCTAAATGTATACGAACCATACACCTTCATGTTGGAAACCAATTAAAATTAATGACTGTGTATTGTTTACCTGTATATTTAATTGGCATGACTATATCAATATTTTGATATTTAAATAAATTCATTTCTAATATCTACATAATCTTTGATCCACATTTAACTCATTTATAAACTTATGTTTACTGATAATGCAAGATCCATGTATGTTGTAATAGAAAGGTAACTTTTAAAATATATACCTAAATATATATGCTAAGCCAGGTAATTTTTTTTGCCAGTCCTGAGCCTTGGACTCAGGTCCTGAGCACTGTCACTGGCTTCTTTTTGCTCAAGGCTAGCATTCTGCCACTTGAGCCACAGAGCCACTTCTGGCCATTTTCTATATATGTGGTGCTGGAGAATCAGACCCAGGGCTTCATGTATACAAGGCAAGCACTCTTGCCACTAGGCCATATTCCCAGCCCCCAAGCCAGGTAAAATTTTAAGAGAGATATTTCTTTGTCTTAACACAAAGCTTGACAATAATATTACCAAGAATGAGAATTCATTCAGCTTTAGCTTGTATTGTACATACACAAATATGTAAATATGTAGATAGATAGTGGATAGATGTAGATAGATAGATAGATAGATAGATAGATAGATAGATAGATAGATAGATGATAGATAGATGGGTTATGGATAGACAGATAGATAGATAGTGGATGGATGGATGGATGGATGGATGGATGGATGGATGGATGGGTGAATGGTTATGTAGGTAGGTAGGTAGGTAGATATAGATATAGATGTAGATACTTCCCAGTAATTTTCAATATGGGACTGGAAACCCAATAAAGGGTTGAATAAATACATCCTTACATGATACAGGTCCAAGAAACCCAAATAAATTTGAATGCAAAGATACTGTGAACACCATAGACAATTCTTTCAATGTGGTCCTCTCTAACCTGAAACATCATATACATTTCAACCATACTGTGCTTTTATAAATTATGTCAACTAACATTTATATAGCTGGAGAGGGAGTAAAGAGAGGTGTGTGTGTGCAAATCTCTGGACTTTCTTCCTTAAGTTCACTAAAGGGATGGGGACTCAGAAAAGAAAAATTGGAGCTAGGAGCAGGTGTCTCTGGCCTGTAATCCTAGCTACTCAGGAGGCTGAGATCTGAGGACAGGAGTTTCAAGCCAGCCTGGGAAAGAAAAACCCAAAGGTCTTATCTCCAATTAATCACCTAAAAGCCAGACACCCAGACTTGAGCAAAAAGCTCAGGGACAGTGGCCTGGTCCTAAGTTTAAGCCCCAGTACTCACACAGTAATTAGCTAAATAAATACTTTTTTTTAAGATGGGTGTGCTTGGACCAGTTGCTCATACTTATAACCCTAGCTACTGAAGAGCTATGATATAAGGATTGCAGTTCAAACCCAACCTAGGCAAGAAAGTCCATCAGACTCTTATCTCCACTAAACTACCAAAAAAGCTCAAAGTGAAGCCGTGTCTCAAGTTGGAGAGTGCCTTGAGCAAAAAGTTAGGGACCAGGCCCTGATTTCAAGCCCTAGAACCTGAATCTGAAATAAAGAAAAGGATTGGTGAAATGTTGAAATGAGTTACTCTGATCAAGATAGAGCGTATTCATAAACTGCTTCATTAATGGCAAGTCCTTTGTACAACTACTTGAAAATAATAAAAAAAAATTATTTTTTTAAAAGCAAAAGAAAGAAAAATTGTACTCTGGGAAGAAAGATTTTTTAATTTGGTGGTCCAAAATGAGATATTAAGGGTTATTCAGAACACATTTTCATGAATATTTTGATAAATGTTTTCCCTGTAATATTAGAGAGCAGAAATAATCATAACAAACATAACAATTAGCTTCCAAGGTTTTTGTCACTGTTTTACTGTATATGTGTGTATTTCTTTATTCATGTATTTTTGGCCATGGTTGATCAAAACTATGATAAATCCAAAAGCAAAGCAGATTTACTGTACATAGGAAAAGACAAAACAAACATAAAACTTCAACAACAAGAAAAACAAAAACACAAGGCTTTTTATTTTTTAACCTAACCCAAGCTCAAATCCTGTAACAAGCTTCCTATAAGACATCCACACTGGGGATGGGAATATGGCCTAATGGCGAGAGAGCTTGCCTCATATACATGAAGCCCTGGGTTTGATTCCCCAGCATCACATATACAGAAAACGGCCAGAAGTGGTGCTGTGGTTCAAGTGGCAGAGTGCTAGCCTTGAGCAAAAGGAAGCCAGGGACAGTGCTCAGGCCCTGAGTTCAAGGCCCAGGACTGGCAAAAAAAAAAAGAAAAAAGAAAAAAGAAAGACATCCACACAAGTGATCCAAGTCTTTGACTACAGGTAAGTACTACTAGTGTTTTCTGGTAAATGACAAAGGTTGCTAATAAATTGAGGGATGGGGCACTGGGCATCTCTCTATGCAGTCATGTTTCATTGGAATATTCTATACACACTTAAAGGCTAATGTTACCATTATACAGTAGACATATTCATTGTAGAAATAGATGAATGATTCAACTGGGCACCAGGGGCTCAAACCTGTAATCCTTAACAGGAGGCAGGGATTTAGGATTTGGGTTCAAAATCACCCCAAGCAGGAAAGTCCATACGTCTCTGTCTCCAAATTAATTAGCAAAAGTAGGAATAGAGGTATGGATAAAGTGATAGAGCATGATCCATGTGTTTTTATGAAATCCCAAAAACTTTTTAGTAGAAGAAAAATATCAACATAAGTTGAAGCTATTCTTCCTTAGAAGCTCATCCCCTGAGTTCAGGAAAATATTTCATTTTATTGTATAAGTTATGTGATGCCACTGCAGAGAAGTATGTGTTTGTAGTCTCTATATGTACATTCCCATATGCTGCTATATTTGCAGAGGATTGTCTGCAATCATCTTTCCAACTGCTTATGACTTTGTCGTACATGCAGTAAAAATTTTAAGCAAGGATAGAAGCTTTTTGTTTTTATACACCTGTATGATACTAAAATAAGTGCTACACGGATTGGAGGTGTGCTGTTTTTTCTGGTCTTTACTTACTATAGTTAAGTTCAAGATATTTTTAAGGAATAATTGTATTATAAGGCCATCCCTACTAATACATTTAAAATCCTTAAGCTTTAGTTTCATTGTTTAAGTGTTTGTCCCTTTCTGCCCTACAGTATTTTGATAAGCCTTGCATTCATCTTGAAAAATAATTGATTTCCTATCATCTATTCAGTTTATATATCAGTGAATTTCTATTATTCAAAGGTTAGGCAGAAATTTGGCACAGTGTCTTAACTATCAAAGCCTATATTTGAGAATTTTTAATCCATTTTAAATAGTTTTTATAAGAACAACCTGAATGTATTCTATAAATTCTGAAGTTATTTATGTCCTTTTTCTTGTTAATGGCTATATTTTGCCTTTATTTCATTAGCAATAATTGCTCTATAATAACATATATATGTCAACAATGTTAAGATAGAAGTTTTTGTTTGTTTTTTCTAATTGAATCTAAATGAGTTTAAACATCTTTTCCCTGGCTATCACCTGACTTATAAAGGTCATGTGCATATTCCTAATGGACTAAAACTCCCAAAAATAAAAATTCTCTTTCCATATCAGCACTATTTAGGGGAAATAGAAGCCTAGGGCTTCACAGACATTTGATCTGAAGGTTTTCTTCCCCATTTTGGTGTGTTTTTAGTTCACTATTGTATCTTTCAAAGGACCTGAGAAGTCTGAGAAGTTTTAAGATACACACACACACACACACACACACACACACACACACACCAGTGAGAGGCATACATGGTGTTACTGGAAACTTCCCCTATTCCAACATTAGAAATGATTCTCAGGTGTAAAATCTGTTGAACATCATGTAAGATAATTATACTATGAATGCTATGAAGAGTGACAAATATCAACACATAGTCTCCTATATATCCAATTTCTCCATCAACTGGCTAGCTAAGGAATGGCCTTCAGTCCCCCTGTTGTAGTCTTATGTGTGAAACATAACATAATAATAATAATAATAATAATAGATTATACATAAGCAATAATACACATATTACTAGATATCATGTTGCTTCCATCTACAAAAGATGTTTAGAAACTGACCAGTCACAGATTTCCAGTAGTATTCACAAGTTTCTCCATGAGATGGTTAAATTTCCATATGTTTATTAGCATCATTCATTCTTCTATGAACTGAGAAAGCAAAAACAAACTATCGATTAAGATTAGATAGTTGACTTAAACTAGAATGCCTGATGCCCTGAATTCAACCCAGGTACTACATTCAATCCCCACCCCCCACCCCCTCCATGAACCTAGAAAGCTATAAATAAGTCATTCCAGAAGCTTTTCTCTTACTATAACCTCATTTCTGTTAGTCCTTTTATATATCTTTGTAACTTTCTTATTTATCAAGAGTTATACAATGATTTTGATAGCATGTTTCTTTCCTTATTGAATAGAATTTTTTCTCAAACCATCAATCTTTTAAAAATATATTATTACTTATAATTTTCAAAACAACACTCAAAAAAAGAGTTACCTGGAAGTTTATTTATCAGAAATGTAAAGCATGTTTTCTAGTATTTCTCATTTCTTAAATTAATAGAAGAAAAGAATTCGATTACCTATTTAATCTATACCTGCCGCTGTCTTTTTCTTATATTTTTTGAATATTATATTCTTTGGATAATTTAAATTCCTCTGCTGTTTCTCTGGCTTTAATAATTAATTTCATTTTTTCACCTTAGGGAACTCCTATTACTGTCCTTTATTTTCTATGAAAAATAATTAATTTAATATTTAACCAATCCTGAAGTGAATTTATTTCTCACAGGAAATTTTTAAACACAGATATAACATCTTCTATTTAGTTAAGAGGTTAAAATTGATTTAGTTGATTATGGAGAATAATATATTTTTACAACACTTTACAACTTTGGTTAACCAAAATCTGGTAGGATTAGAAGAAAGTGAATTACTTTTATTCCAATTTTTCAAGTCATCTGTAATTGTTTGATAAATGTAATATATTTTTATGAAGCTCAACTTGATTGCTCTCCATCTTTTGTCTTTCCCATTAGACATGCCTCTTGAGAAGACTAGCATGAAGAACACTTTCTTTATTTATTTATTAAGAGGTTTGGATTAAGTCTTTATGCTTGACGTTCATCAATATTCTGCAATAATATATAGCGATGATTGAAAGCTTATTGAAGATAGCTTTAGATATAGCTGAAGTCTTCTTTACAGGAATTGTAGGCAATTATAAATAGAATATGCCCAGACTTAAGTAACATGAAGTATGCATGACTGGAAGAGAGTTAAGCGACATTTTAAAGTAATTAATTTTGTCCTGCAGAATTTTCCAAAGGCTTCTAACTAATGAACAAACTAGTATCTCTTGGTTTTGAAAGTGACTTGGACAACATTATGTTGTGCAAATTCATCCATCATGAATACATTACAATTTGTTAGTTGTGTTAATTTAAAGTCTAAAATAGGACATTTTAGAAACTTGTTAAAATTTATATATAATTTTCAAGAGCTCTTAATCATTTATTGATTTCATGTACTAAGAAGAGAACAAAAATAATAGATATTTGTTTGTGTATGCCAGATGAGTAGAAAGCAGATAACACCCTCTATGTGGCCTTAGACAAGTCTTGGCTGAAAAGTACAATTTTAGAATGTGACTGTATTTTTTCTGCATTACAGTTAAATAACAATAAGGTAGGAAGCTTTGCTTCCTGAAATACTGCCATAATACTAAACCACTCAATGATAGGTTATCCCAGCATCTTAGGTAAACTTCCAGGTAGATAGGCAATGAGGACTGGCTCTGGTACCTAGCAGGGTTTGTCTCTGGGAAAATCTATTGTGAAGTCTATGTAGCACATGGCTTTGATTACAGGACTGTGTAATTCTCTTCTGAGAAACATCTGGACTTGGAAGTCTGATTAGAAAGATGCTAATGTACAGCCTAACAAAAATTAATATTCTTATTTACCATCAAGTATGCTTACTTGTAGATTTATTGACATATTCAAGCTAACAAAAATGAGGGAAACCATGCAACCTATGTTTCTCTGGGTCTGTCTTACTTCATTTAATATAATTTTTTCGACATGTTTGCATTTCCTTATGTATGGTACAATGCAATAGTACATTATGCTGCAGTGAACATGGTTGTGCCGGTAGCTTTAGTGTAGCTTTGTTTGTGTTCTGGATGGTAAAATACAAACATACATGTATACATACTTACATACATACACTGGAGCATGATAAATTATACAGTACTCTATGCATTTACACACAGTGAAACTAAAGGAGGATAATCTTGGGAGAGAAACACATAGGTGAAATACATATGTACATATGATTATTTAAAATAATATTTTTCAAAATGAACTCCAGGAAATGGAGACAAGATTTCTTTTCTTTAATACTGTTTTTTAATTCTTTTCCTTTTGCCTAGTTTGTTTGCTTATCTGTTTTTAGGAGGGCAAGGGGGGACATATAAGTGGGTAAATAAGTACAGCAGTGAAACTCACTAAAGTGTGTTAAAAAATGAACTATACAGCTTGTGAAGGGAGATGGGAGGGAAAAACTAGAAGACAGCAAGAAAAATGGTGACTTTTTTAGAAAGAAATGTACTTTTCATCTGACTGATGTAATAGTAACCCCTCTGTATATCACCTTCATAATAACAATAAAAATGCATGAAGAATAAAAAAGGAAATGATTTGCACAGTGCCTATTATAAACCTTGATCAGCAAGGAAATATGCCCAGAAAAAAGAAAAAGAAAATGCCCAGAATTTCATTCTCTTTTCAAGGTGGAAATTAAAGGAAATTAGAGGTTTAGCTCATATCTTCCTTTTCTAACCACCCTCGCCAAATCTTTATGCCTCTTTTATGTATCATTTTTGGTATATTTGGCTGTAGGCATTCTGGCAACAAATAAAATTCACTCCTATATAATTCTGCACACGCACAGAAAGAGAGAGTAAGAGAGAGAGAGAGAGATTATGTGATAGATACTACTGCAATTCCCATTAAAGAAGAGAAAAATCAAATTCAAATTTTAAAGGATATGTAATTTGTCTGAATTTATCTGGATAGTAAATCTCAGGGAAAAGAATTCATCTCTAAAACATTTGAGTAGTAATAAACATTTAGTGATACTAAGACTTGTACATTCAGTCTTCATAATAAACCCTAAAATTGATTCAATTTATCTTTTACCTGAAGATAAAGGAACTAAGGCTATGTTGGGAGGATAAGTGGCTAGGCTCAGGACAGACTTTAGAAGAATGTAAAGGATTCTGTGAGATAAGAGTTCCTCCCTCCCTCATCTCCTCTTGGACCTTCTTGGTTGCTCATGCAGCTCCTTATGATGACCAACTCACTGAAACCCACTGATTATATCATATTCCTTAACTATTTAGAAATACACTGTTTTTTAGGAAAAAATTAAAAATAGACTAAAAAGTTAGGAAACTATTTCCGTTCCATATTGTTCATGGTGTCTCCATTAAGTTGTTTAAGTTTATTTCTCAATTTTCTCCAATCCTTTTATGCTTCCAATTTCTTGGAATATGCAGCAATCTCTCTTCTTTACTGGTTTCTGAAATCTTGGTGGTATAGGCTTCATGGACATTGGCTTGTTCATATAGTAGAGAGAATACTTGAATTCAAACACTTAATCTACTTAAATATCTTAACATCTTGTTATCTTCATTATATTTTGCTTGCTTACTTATGATTGGTATTGGAGCTTTGACCTGCAACGAAGAACTATGGTTGATTTAATCTGCAAAGGAATTAACTAATGCAATGTTAGATAGGGCTATGGATAGAGCTTATATGTATTAACCAGTTTTCAACATTTAAATTCAACCACCAAACCATTGTTCTGAAATATTAAGTGGAATGAAACAATATGGCTATAGTGTTTCTAAGTAAGGCATTTGGGAGGTGATTAACATTAAACTAAATCATTGTTGTGGAGCTCTGTGATCATATACTATAGACTAACAAAAGAAACCTGAGTGCGCGCGCACACACACACATACACATATGTGAACACACATTTCTACTACTGTCGCTTATGTGATCCCTAACACAAGAAGACCCTCTAAATTTGAAATCTTGACCTTGAATTTCTAAGATTATAAAGTCAAAATAAACTTCTTTTTGTTAAGTCTCATCTCACTCACAAAATTGTTTTCAAGGAAGTTTAGTTCTATCTGCATTCCTTATTTCTATTTTATTTCTATTTTTCTATCAAAAATGTACAATATCCAGTCAAACAAAAGAACATACTATTCTATTCTCTATGTCCTTCATTAGTATAGACATAAAAGCAAGTCAAACAGTAAATATTTTAGATTTGTCAGGCCATAACATCTATAACAATTGTTTTAATGGTACAGAAACACAGACAATACATAAATGGGTAAGTATGAGTATAGATCAATAATATGTTAAATCAGATTTGATGTTCATGAATGTTTTACATGACAGAGTAATTCTCCTATTAATTTTTTCAGCTATAAAATACAACCAGATATAGCCTGTAAACTGCAATTTGTCAACACTGATATTAGATCATTAAGATTTCTAGCCACATTGGTGAGCTTACATATACTTACATGAAATAAAAATATTCTCACATTTGGTATCTACACTATTATGTTAATGTATCAATCTTATCTCTTTCCAAAGCAGTAATCAACTTGCATGAACAATGAAGCATATAGATACTTCCTTCATGTTAGTTTTCTTTTCAAATATCAAAAGAAAAATTGCTAGCCAGGAACCCACAGTTCATGTCTGTAATCCTAGCTACTCAGGAGGCTGAGGTCTGAGGATGGCAATTCAAAAGCGACTGGAACAATAAAGTCAGAAAAACTCTTATCTCCAATTAATCTCCAAAAATTCCAAAAATGGAGCTGTGGTTCAAGTGGTAGAGTGCTAGCCTTGAGCATAAAAAGCTCAGGAATTTGGCCCAGGCCTTGAGTTCAATCCCCAGGACACACACACACACACACACACACACACACACACACACACACACACACACACTAACACAGCTTAGATTTAAATAATTGTTGTTTCATTCATTGAAGTTAAAAGGGAGTACTTTAGGCTATTCAACTCATTCAGAAAAGCCAGTTGTTGCTGATTTATACTATAATACTAAATATACAGGATGAAGAAATTCAGAAGATTGAAGGTTAAATGTATCCTAGAGAGAAAAGTTCTAAAGACCTCATCCAGCAAGTAAGCCAGACTGGAGTTGTAGCTCAAGTGGTAGAGTTCCAGCCATAGGGTGAAACCCTGAGCTCAAACCCTAGTAAGAACTCCCTCAAAACACAATGATTTGACAAAAAAATGTGTTCTGTTTTCAAGTGCAATATATTTTAGAAATCATTTTCAAGGAACTTTAGATCATCTTGCAATATTAAAGAAATATCTTAGAGTGTTTCCTAACACTTCCTGTGTAGATGAGTTTCCCCTCCCAGAGAGAACATATGCCTTATCCCTGTTTATTGCAGTTATTTACAATCATTGTTGAGTTGGGTGTGAGACTTGGTGCTGTAGACTTGCATACTGACTATTGTCAGTGAGCCATTCTAAAAATAACTACTACCTCATCAGCCACAATAGTCAAAGTGTTATTATCCAATCACAAATTCATCTGAGTCCCACTTTGGTATCAATTGTGCAATTGAAATTTTAATCTCTTATTCTTAAAATATAGGTCCAAATTTAGACAGTTACTCTTAATAACTTCTTAAAGGATGAGGCAATCCACAGATTTTATTTCTTCTCAAAAGGGAAAGACCTTTGAATATTATAATATATTATCTTTCATTACTTCCATGTTGAATTGTGGATAATTCTCCTAGGTTTTATCTGATTTGAGAATGTAATCCTGAAAAAAATTTCTACTAAAGCTAAATAAGGGTAAAATGTAGTATTTCAAGATCTGCTCTCTCTCTATTCTTTCCTTTCCAGTTTTTAGAGCCCCTATGACCACTGTCAAATACCATACAGGGTCATTGCTCCAGTGTGACTCAGTTTCTTTCCCCCATTCAATCTGTCATAGAAATGGTCCATGTATGGCGCTCCAGTGGCGCAATCCCTTAGCGCGTGGTACTTATAAGAAATGGTCCATGTAATTGCAGATGTTCAGCAAGGAACACCCAGAAGTGTGGTAGAAGAGATGTCCTGACGATCAGGCTACCTTTACCAAAGGCTGACAGCAGGGCTGCTAATAATCAAGTTAATGACTCACAGGTTATAATGAGTCGCAGTCTTTCTGCTGTACTATGGTTAACTCTGTATATGTGAGGTACCAGGCCAAGATATATTCTGAGAAGCAAAATATTTATGTATCCAAGAAAGACTGACGTTATTTTTACAACACTGGGGGTTTCTTTTGAGATTTTTCTATTACATTTGCTACAGATTCAATACAACATTCTGTCTTCCTGAGAGTTTTCAGATACCAAAAAATTCAGTGAGTCACAATGTATGAATCTACATACTAGTACTGCACCCTAGAGCCATTAAAGATCCAGGCTAACAGCACTTGCTTGAGCACAAAGTAAATAAGTAAAAGAAAAATGTTCAAAGTGGATATGCAGTCTATGAAATATCAAAGAATCAATGAAATCCACATTTTATTTTCTATTTCTTAGAAGCAGTACCTATCATGAACTTTAGTATAGTATCACTGGTTGTTATAGTTCATTAAATTGAACATTAAAAACTTTATCTAACTGGGTCCTGATATTTCTTCCTCTCAAGTTTTCATGATCAGCATATTATTAGAATCAACATCAACATCAACATAATGCCTGTGTGATAATGACACTGTTGATGTCACTATAGTATATTGGTGGCAAAGATATATGTAGTAGTTATATTCTACTCTAAGATATGATGTCCAGGGTGCAATGTTGCTCCTCATGGTGAAAACAAATTACTCTCAAAATTCAAATCTTACTGGAATAGAGAGAAAAACATCTTGAGATCAATAGTTGCATTTCAGGTGTCAAAGAGGGCATTGATTTATTCCATAAAAATACAACACTTAGCACGTGGCTTGCAATTAAAGTCACTTTCAGATTAGGCTTAAAATAATCCATCATCATTCTCCACATCTCATTTATCTTCTGTAATTAGACTGGAGAAATGGTAATGTGATACAAGCTAATCACTTCTGAATCTTTCAAGCTTGACAGTTACTTTAATCTCAGACATCCTCTCAGGAATGCAGTATTAACTTTTCATTTATTACTTTAATAAAGGATGAACTTCAGGGACTTCTATAATCTTCCTATCCAGTAGTCTTTATTCACCTATGCGACTAACATGCTGATATTTATTTCTGTCATATACTAAAAGACTGACAATGGCCAAAAGATTCATTGGAATAATAAAAAAAAAAGCATTCACAGTATATGGTGTGAAATCCTTTAGAGTTTCCTCAGGAAGATTCGGGTATCCTCAGGAAGATTCGTTAGAGGTCTATGAACCTGTGAAGAAGCTTAGATTTCAGAATTGGATGAAGAGTCATGAATCTCAGGTATTATGATCAAAGACACGTCTTCCACCATGTTGAGAATCAAATAGAACTTTCACACAGTGTACATCTACTATAACCCTAGGGTTCCCAATTAAGGGAGAACAATTACTCCCTAAGACCAACTGAGTGCTGTTTTAATTAATGAGTGGAAGTAATCTCTGGAAATATCCAGAAGTAAGCTTAATTTCATTCCAAACTTTATAGATATTTATAAAAATGAAGTAATATTTATTAAAAATAAAAATAAAAAGTCGAGCAGAAGCCAAGACCAATGGGAGAAACCCGGGCTACTATGAACCAGCACTTTTCTGGAAAGAGGCATAATAGATTCATTAAAACAGTGTTGTTTTATAATGTCAGGGTCCTTCTTTATACTCAGGTCACATAATCTGCATATTTTTCTCTGGATGTGAAACTTCAAAAAAATGATAACTGAAACATTTAAAGGATGCAAGACCATGTGAAACCCATAACTGTCACTGGGAGCAGGAGTTGGGAATCCCTTCTGTTTTCAGGATCTAGAGAAGACTATGTTTTACAAGATTCAATATGACCAAGTAGATGGCCAGCAGTCACCTCTTGCTCCACTGAGTCAAAGTGACAGGTGTATAGCTACGTTTTGAGGTGACATATGGTGAAAATCCAAAGACAGTGGAACCTCAAAAGATTCAGGTACTTGGACAGGATCCTGGTAAGTGAATCAAAATGTCCCAACTGCATCCCCCAAGTTTCCTTGTTCTATTGTAAGGGGAGGAGGAATCTTCTTTTTTTCAGGGTAACAGTGAAAGTGGGGCTCCCAATAAAATGCTATTAGTATGGATTCTGAAAATCTTCACTGCTGGAAAGATCCACAAGCCTTAAAGGCACATAAATCTGTACCCTAAATTTTGCAACAATATTCTGGTTTTTAAAATATTTGTTATTATCTTTAAGTAATTGTAAGAAGGAGATTTCATTTAGCAAAGCAATTTATAAATGCAATATGTGATGATCAATGTTATTTCCTTTAACAATCTCAGACATTGCTCTTGTACCCACCACTTCCCTCAGTCTTCTTAATTTTATAGGGTACACACTGGATTTTTGTCTGCATTTTCCCCTTCTTCTCCTCTTCACTTATCTGCCACTTTTCCTTTGATCGACCCCACCCTTTCAAATACTCGGTTCCTGCCATTCATTTTGCTGAACTTTGATTTGGGCTTTCTAAGGACTTATACTATATGAAATCTTCATTGAATTTACTGTTATTCAGTTAAATCATTTTTAAACACTGGCATACTACCCAACTTACTTACTTACAAGTTTGTAAGCTAGACAAAAAATTTATATTATCTATCAGCAAACCCCCAGAGTGCTAGGGTCTGCTGAGACCCTCCCACCATTATCCCTGTAGAGGGGAGACTTCTACTTCCTAGGTGGTAAAGGCAGCGTAGTACATATTGGGGTATTTTGTGTCACTACCCTGTCATCTGGATGCTTGGATCTCATAAAGTTTCCATGTTTCTTTTACTTATATCTAGCATTCTCCCACAAAAACTTATAGAGGTAAGCAACGATTAAACTATTGCTTTTGTTCTCCTTTGAGAAAAAGCAGCTGAGTTTTGGATGTCTCTATTCACACTTTGCCAAACTTTGGGGGAATTATGCTAAGTGAAATAGATAAAATAATATCAGAGTTCACTTGACAGCTTTGATATAAAGACTAGTGCTTTAACCTATGAAAGTATTCAGCTTTGTGCTATTCAATTCAGCTTTGCAAATCATCCCTCCACTTTACACTTTGATTTGCCTAGCTGACAGGGAGTGTGTATTTCAGCTACAAAATCTGGTAGAGCAAAGAAAAGACTGGGTTTGTATCATTTGCTTGTACTGAACCATAATAGTGAGGGTAGATGGTTGGAGCAAGTAAAAGACAACTTGATTTCATAAGAAAAACTATATCGTGAAATATAAGTGTGGGTCATCATTCTATGTTTCTTTCTGCCAACCAATTCAATGAGACAGATGCACAGTGTAATGCCGTGTCAACCACTAATACTTTTGCTCAATAGATCAGTCTCGTCAGGTAGGGATTGTACTTACTTCTCTGCTAGAGCACATGTCCTGGTATCCCCTCACAGGGAGGAGGAACTAAGGGAACATGTACATGTTCAGTAATATTTAGTGAAGTTCTTCTAATTCCTACATGTTTTTCCTCTACTGTTCCTTACATAACTCTTCACAGACTTCAGGTTGTAGACAAAATATAAAATAAGCTTTTTCTGTCTTAATGCTTCCTTCAAAAAACCATTATGCCCAATGGTTCTCAAAGTATTACAATGACAACAGTAGCTAATATGTATTACCATGAATACTCACCACGTCAATCTTTCTGCACTGGCCTTTTAGGCCCTCACAATTATAATGTGTTGATACTCTTTCTCTGTATTATTGAAAACTTAAAAATTGAAGTAGCATCTAGTGCCTCAAAAAAAAGTAAATGTTAAGTGAAGGTCTCAAATCTAGGCATTGTAACTCTCAAAATGTTTCTTTGGGGAGGAGGGGCGACTTCTAGATCATATAGTAATTTTATTTTCAGTTTTTTGATGAACTTTGTGCTGTTTTTCACAGAGGAAATGCCACATTTCATACCCCTAGTAGTCTACATGTTCACTAAAACTTGTGTGTGTGTGTTAATGTTCTATAGTGATCATATTAGTGGATGTGAAGTAGTCATCTTTATTTTTTCCTCTGTTTCTAGAGTTTGAACTTTACCTTGGTTAATATAAGGATATAGATATTAATTTGGGGGGGGTGCACTATTGGGTTTGAACTTGTTAGGCAAGTGCTCTACTATTTAAGACACCTACTCAGCCCCTTTTAAAATGTAGATATTTTCCCTGTTTTTTAAAATTGTTATTGTAAAGATGTATAGAGGAGATACAGTTACATAAGTCAGGTAATGAGTACGTTTCTTTTTGAACACTGTCATTTCTTATTTTCACCCAGTTTTTCCCTCTCGAAGCCCCTCCCCCACAAGATGTACAGTTCTTTTTAAACAGTGTCCAGTGAGTACCACTGCTGCATTTGTTCAAATTATTCTTATGTGAATATCTAAGTTTTCAAAATATAATATAAAATACCTTAACTATGGCATTATAATTATATCTGGAAGTCAATGGAAACTTACTATGCCCATGACAATATACTCCATGCTTTATATGGATTTTCTCATTTAACACTTAACCAAGGTTTGCTGTTACACTCATAATTTTACCAGTGAAGCAACTGAATGAAATCTGAAGACGTTAATGACCCAAACACAAGGAAATGATAATAGTTTGATTTTTAATGCCTATCACATTAATTGAGCCACTTAATAAGGAACAAGAGAAGTTCATTCCATAAACAGGATGTTAGAAAAAGCAGTAGGAAGGCAAGTGGTATTAGGCCTGCAAAGAGAATGAGGAGGAAGGCAAGATCAGGTAGAATGATGACAAGATTATTTTCCACATCTACCATTAGTAAGATTACCAGTCTATAGCATATTTTATCAATTAGTGAAGATGATCTACATATAAACCCTCTCCTTCCTGTGTGTACTATTATGTTTTAGTAAAAGTGCTCAGTGCTTTTTAATTAAGTGACATTAAAAGGACTTTAGAACTTACGCACAATACTTCATTTTCTCCTTAGACTGAGAGAATAATTGAAGATAATATTTGTAAATGAGACATTATGGATAACACATATCACCTTTAACATTCTGTTATTGCTGCTGCTGTTCAGTCAACATATATGATGACATAACCACACCGATAACTTCAGGCTAGTCTCAAGCATCTGTAAAGGGCATTGGAGAGCATAATATAACTTGACTGGAATGGGAAAGATGATAAGCGGCAGAGCACAGGTGTTCACCCTTTTCTTAGAAGAACTGCTTTGTGCAAAGTACAGTGCCATTCACTCCAGAGAACAATGATGATTATAAACAAATGCTAAACTCTCTATTGTGGGATATGTCCAAGGCAGACAGTAGATAACATCTTAGCTAACCTTAGCTAATCACCATCGTCAAGATCTAAGCTAGACATGCCATGTCTTTTTGACTGTCAGCTTAAATTGCAAAGTCTTCAAGCAAAGTCCCATTTCACTTTGCCACAACCTTGTGCAGTAGAAAAGACATTTGCTTTAATTTCTTCACAATAAATTTGCAAATAAAGTCCTCGCACAGAGGAAAATGATTTGGCCAGATTTCAGCAATTAAAAATTTGTAAAATTGGAGTTAGACTTCAATTCTTTCTTTCCTTTATAATTTTTGCCTGAGATTTGGATCTGACCAAATTCGCCTCACCATTTCTCCACTTTTCATTTTCTAGGAAGGGAAAAGAAATGTTCTTAAAAGCTATATTTATTTGAAATGTCCAGTGTCTATTAAATGTCAATTTGTTATCTGTAATTTTATGCTAGCTCTAAACCAGAAAAATGCAAACATTAAACAGGTAATGAACTGTTTTATCTCTGTTGCCAAATAATCTATGTTCTTTTTGCCTCCTTTAAAATTTTCTGCTCTGGTGCTTTATGGAGAGACCTGGTCTTAATCTATAAGAGCAGGCTGCCAGCATTTAGTTAGAAAACAATTTGCCTTAGATTTGTCGTGGCTAGCACTTTATATTTGAAATGGTATTGACATAACACTTATGCCATTTTGATAACTCAACTGCATTGACAAGTTAACTGGAGAGAAAAACAAAACAACCAGGAGTATCACAGACACTGCTGCTCAACCCAGTGCAGTGACTAAACAAGCTGGAAACTTTACAGAAATATTCCTACAGGAAGCATGTGCTTATATGAGATGGCAAACATCAGTGGCAGCATTGTTGGCAGTATCTTACAGTTCTCCAAAATATCATCCTTGGAGTGAGAAAGACATAAGGGCCCTACACACAAGAACATAGCTCATTCTATATTATTGACATTTCCTTGCTCTCAGAGGGAAAAAAATCTGTTTATTTTTGTGAGGAAGAATGGTCAACATGCCTGAACACAATATTCATAGATCATATGTCTGCATACTTGTCATGTACCAGCACAACCTGATGTTTCACCTCCTAAATCCTCTGCTCACAGAAGCATCTAATTCTCCCAGCTCTCTCAGACTCCTTAGCGTACCTACAAGCTGGCTCCATGCTGTGGTGTAATGCCATTCTAACTTAATGAGGGGCAAAGAGTCTCCATATTTTTTTTTACACAAATGAAAGCACCATTGAGCACTCAAAATTGTAATTTAGCAGATGCTTGGAAACTGCCGATTGGTAATAAAGGTGAACATATGGGCATTTGCTTCCAGGGATGTGAAACTTCCTGTGCTTTTGGAAGTCCTGAAAGAGAACAAGTGCTATGCAAGGCACAGGAAAGGTCTTAGCTGGCGCACGTTTCTCACAGACTGCTGTTTATTTTGCTAAGACCTGATCTTACAAACTGCACAGGAGCAGAAAGTGTTGTAAGTGAAAAGAATATTGGTAAGGGAAAATGGAATGCATGCAGTATGAAATCCTCCAAATAATAAGAGCCAGAAAACCAAACTTTAGTTGGCATGCCAAATGAGAAAACACATTATTCCACCAAATTAGGTATTGAGGTAGAAGAGCTCCAGAGGCAAGAACTGCAATGACTGTCCTTAACACTAGCTTCATTCCAAGACTTCCTGCCCCCTCTCTCCTACCTTAGTTGCTCTAGGATCTCTGTAGCCATCAGGGAAGCCAAAAAAACTGAAAATGACTTTGATTCCCCATTGAAAATCAGCACATTGCTTAGATGTAGAAAACTAATTTGTCTAGACCGTAGTGTGACCTTGTGGGTGAGAAGAGAAATTTGAAAGGTTATATATTCTATCTGCGCAAACATGGTACTTACAGTTTACTACTAAAATTTGACACAACCAAGTGAAAACCACTGTTACTAACCAAAATGATACAGAGGAGACAAGCAATAGCACTTGAGTCATTTTATGAATTCATAACTGGTCATAGATGGATGATGACCAGGTACTAAACCCTACAAAGAGAACAGAAATATTCTTATCTTACCAAGAATTATTTTCATTAAATTCACTAGAGATCTTGGTACTAAATATAAGTCAGGAGAAGGAGATAGCTTATTATTAACAAACACAATTAAAAGAGTTATAATTTGGAGTGAAATTTGAAGGATAGGTAAGATTAGGATTGACAGAACAGACGAGAAATCTCCTGAAAGGCTCTGATGAGCTTGTTCAAAATGATCAAACTGTAGAAATTAAGTTGTTTACATACTAATCTTGTTGGTTGAAAAAATATGATCACTGTTCTTGATTTATGTACCCTTTGTTTTGTGTATAAGTTTATCTGATTGGGGGAAGGGGAGAAGAATCACAGAAGTGGTTGGACAAAGGGTGGAAACAATGCAACAAATACTCACTAGAAACTATGTTGGAAATGAAACTTATAACTTGAGGGGAAGGGAAAGCAAGAGAAAATGAAGGAGTAGGTAACACTGTTCAAAAATGTACGCATTGTTTTACTTATGTAACTATAACCCCTCTGTATACCACCTTTGCAATATTTTTAATTAATTTATTATCACAGTGATGTACAGAAGGGATACAGTTTCATACATAAGGCAGTGAGTACATTTCCTATCCAATTTTTTAATTCCTCCCTCAATTTTCTACCACCTTCTCCCCTCTCCATATCCCTACCCCCTTCCCCATGAGTTGTACAGTTGGTTTACAGTATATAGTTTCGTAAGTATTGCTTTTGCATTAATTTGTCTTCTACTCTTAGTCTCTCCACTTTGAAGTTATCTTTACCTTCCCTTGTTACAAAAAACATATATACAATACCCAGGGTACCAAAATCCAGTACAATAATATCAGGGATAAAACCATGGGAAAGAAAGACAAAAGAAAATGGCATAATCTCACATGATGTGTTGAAAATAACAACAACGATAAACCACGTGTGTCCATAAGCTGGAGTTCATTTTGCTTGGCATTGTCTTATGTGATCATATATACATAGCTATTGAGCTATTATGATCTTCTGCTACAGTTATCCTAGATGTGTATTAATTATTCCCAATGAAGGAAAACATAAAGTCTATGTTTCTTTGTGTCTGGCTCTCTTAAAAAGCCAAACATAGAGCTCATCTATGACCCAGCAGCCTCACTTTGGGGCATCTACCCAGAAGATTGTAAGCAAGATCACAGTAAAGCCACCAGCACAATGATGTTCATCGCAGCACAATCTGCCATCACTATAATAGGGAACCAACCCAGATGCCCCTAAATAGATGCCTCTATCAAGATGAATGACATTGCCCCATTTGTAAGGAAATGGAAGGATTTGGAAAAAAAAATCAGACTAATGAAGTGAGACAGACCCAAAGAAACTTAGACTCTATGGTTTCTCTCATTGGGAATAATTAGCACAAGATTTTTATTTTTTTTCTTATTTATTGTCAAAGTGATGTACAGAGAGGTTACAGTTTCATACGTTAGACATTGGATACATTTCTTGTACTGTTTGGTACCTCCTCCCTCATTCTCCCTCTCCCCTCCCCACTTCCCTCCCCCTGCAATAGTTGTTCACTTGGTTTACACCAAACAGTTTTCAAGTATTGCTTTTGTAGTCCTTTGTCTTTTTACCCCGTGTCTCTCGATTTTGATATTCCCTTTCACTTTCCTAGTTCTACTACCAGTATATACAGTTTCCAATGTACTCAGATAAGATACAGTGATATTGCAGGTACGACCACAGGAAGGGGATACAAGAGGATCATCAACAATAGAAGCTATGGTTTCACATGGCATGTTGAAAGTAATTACAGCAGTGATATATCACTCATTTCCATAACATGGAGTTCATTTTGCTTAGCATTATCTTATGCATTCATAGGGGCATAGCTATTAGGCTCTTGTGATCATCTGCTGAGACTAGCCTAAATCTGTGCTAAATATTCCCTATGAGGGAGACTATAGAGTCCATGTTTCTTTGGGTCTGGCTCACTTCACTTAGTATAATTTTTTCCAAGTCCTTCCATTTCCTTATGAATGGGGCAATGTCATTCTTTCTGATACAGGCATAAAATTCCATTGTGTATATGTGCCATATTTTCCTGATCCATTCATCTACTGAGGGGCATCTAGGTTGGTTCCAGATTCTAGCTATGACAAATTGTGCTGTGATGAACATTGTTGTGCTGGTGGCTTTAGTCTGTTCTTGTTTGTGGTCTTTTGGGTAGATGTCCCAATGTGGGTCTGCTGGGTCATAGGGGAGCTCTATTTTTAGCCTTCTGAGGAATCTCCATACTGCTTGCCAGAGTGGCTGAACAAGTTTACATTCCCACCAACAATGAAGTAGGGTTCTCTTTGGGCCACATCCCCTCCAACATTTATTATTGTTAGTTTTCTTGATATAGGACATTCTTACTCTGGTGAGATGGACCAGAACAGGCCTGAAGACCAATGAAATAGAATTGACGACCCAGAAATGAACCCACAGAACTATGCCCCCTTAATCTTTGGTAAAGGAGCTTAAAAAATAGGGTGGAAGAAAGATAGCCTCTTTAACAAATGGTGCTGGCAAAACTGGCTCAACACCTGCAACAAATTAATACTATTGATCCTTATATATCAATCTGCACCAAAATCAATTCCGAATGGATCAAAGACCTCGAAATTAAGACAGATACCCTGAAAACACTACAAACAGGAATAGGAGAAACACTTGGGCTCCTTGGCACCCAGAAATGCTACAAATCAAAGAAAAGATGGACAAATGGGACTGCATGAAACTGCAGAGCCTCTTCAGGGCAAAGGACATAGCTCCCAAGATAAACAGAAAGCCCACTGACTTGGAAAAGATCTTTACCTGCCATACAACGGACAAAGGCCTCATATGTAAAATATATGCAGAACTAAAAAAATTAAATTACTCCAAAACAAAACTGCAAAGAACCAATAGCTCTCTCAACAAGTGGGCTAAAGACTTAAAAAGAGACTTCTCTGATGAGGATATGAGAATGGCCAAGAGACCATTGAAAAAGTGCTCTATATCACTGGCCATAAAAGAAATTATCACAATACTTTTTAAAAGAAAAAAAACAGGAGACAGACATTAAAATGAAGTGGCGCTGTGGCTCAAGTGGTAGAGTACTAGCCTTGAGCAAAAGCAGCTCAGAGACAGTGCTCAGGCCCTGAGTTCATGCCCCAGGACTGGAAAAAAAAAAAGAATCACAGACATTAAAATGAGAGACATTTCTTGTAAAATATTTCACACTCTTTCTATTCAACTATTATTACAACAGTGACTGTAGCAGCTAACCCTGTGCATTTGGGGCCATTATATGCTAGCTTCCTATCAGTGTAACTCACCATTCCTGCTTGAATGCCTATCTTGATTCTCTTTCTGCCTTGGAACTGTATTGGGATGGAATAACTGCAGAACTCTACAACTCAGAGATATAAAAGAGCTAACAAGTAGCAGTCTTTATTTTCAATTAGATACTAATGATGTGCCTCAATGCTTATTTTTTCCCATTCTTCCAGTTACTTGATTTTAGTCTTATAATCATCTGCTTGTGGCCTCTAATCTAATATATATCTCTCCTACTAATCTTTAAAATGAAATGTTCTTAAATGACTTGGGGAAAATAGAGTGGTAAAAGGCAAGGGAGTGGCATTTAGATTCTAGAAAAAAAGAAATAGAGAAATATCAGATAGTAAAAGGAAAAAAGGATTCTTTTTACAAGTTTATAAGTATGAAAAGTGACTGGGAGATTCAAATAAGACTGTTAATGAAAATGCAAATTTGCATTCATATTGGAATTTAGACATTATTGTAGAAATGACAGTCAATAATGTCATCAGTGGAAGAATACACAGAGAAAAGAGGCCCAAAGGAACCAGAATCAGAAATACAGACTATGGAAAAGATCTAGAATAGTATTAAAGTTGGTTTTCATAGGGAAACTGTAACCATAAATATTAACAAATATAGAAAGCAAATATAGAAAGATTATAGATTATATTTTACTCAAAGATTAAAATGATTCATGATTTTTGTTACAATAAAATATATTTCATTATGTGAAATCCTGAATCCTTTTTTAAAACAGCATTATATGAATTCAGATCTTTGCAAAGTTTTTCACAGTATGTGACAAATCAAAACATAGCAATTTTGCAAGATATTGGTGGATCATGCTTGGAATTTTAGCTGCTCAGGAAGCTAAGATCTAGAGTATCTTAGCTACAATTATTAGCCTGCCTAAGAGACTCTATCTCAAAAAATAATCAGTAAAAAAGCAAGGCTAAAGGAATGGTTCAAGTGGTAGAGTCCCAAGCAAGCATGCCAAGGAAATGGGAGATGAGTTCAAATCCTAGTACTAACAAAAGGAAGAAGAAAAATGGAGATATTTACAAACACAGAAATTAAAGCAAGTTTTAAAAGAATCACAATTTAAGAGAATACGTAACTATAAACATTATTCTTTTTTAAATACTACTTTATTTCCTGTCAGATTATAGTCATTCAAATTCTTGTTTTACTTATTTATTTATTCACTTACACTGTGTCATTTACAGTTATCACAGTGTTATCCTCCCTCCTTCCCTCCCTCCCCCCCCCCTTTCTCTCTCCTATCAGTACTGAGGCTTGACTTCAGAGTCTGTGCTCTCCCTTGGCTTTTTCATTCCAGGGTGGCACTCGACCACTTGAGCCACAGCTCTACCTATGGCATTTCGCAGGTTAATCAGAAGAGTTGCCAGTGATTATACAAAACTTTTGTCTCCTGATGTAAATAGAAAATAATACCATAAATACCATTAATATTTTCTTTGTTTTTTTTTATAATTCAAATACCAGGAATTGCTTGCCTTGCCAAGATGTTATTTTAGCAATACCTACAATTGTTTAATTTTCATTATAATATTATCCATCAGTTTTCTAAATCAGAACTAATGCCACTATAAATGATAGGTAGGTATTACCATTTAACAAAATTCTAGTTGGTAATGACATGTCAAAACAAATTTATGATTGCTAAAATGAACTGTAATCACATATATATATAATTTAGTTTGTTTTTCAAACATCTGAACAATAGCATAAATAGTGCATTTCAATCACTGTGACAGAACTGAAACTAATTACTTGAAAAGTGATGAAGTAAATATTAAGATGTGAGTGGAAGACTAAATTCTCATAAACAGTCACTAAATCCAAATGTTTTATGTGCTTATTATTAACCATTTATTGTAACAGCTCTCCAAACATCAAATTAAAAAGAAGCTTCAATTGGGTGCCAGTGGCTCACACCTTTTATCCTGACTACTCAGTAGGCTGAGATCTGAGGATCACAGTTAGAAGCCAGACAGGATAGAAAAGTCTGTAAGACTCTTATTTTCAAACCATCAAAAAGCTGGAAGTAGAGCTGTTGCTCAAGTAGTAGAGCACTGGCCTTGAACACATAAGCTCAGGAAGAGTGCACAGGTCCTGAATTCAAGCCCCAGGACTGTTGCCAAAAAAATTAAAAGAAGAAAAAGGAAAAGGGAAAAAAGAGAGAAGAATTAGGAAGAAGAGGAAGAAGAAGAAGAGGAGCAGGAAGAGGAGAACGAAGAGGAGGAGGAGTAGAAGGAGGAGGAGGAGGAGGAGGAGGAGGAGGAGGAGGAAGGGGGAGGAGGAAAAGGAGGAGGAAAAGGAAGAGGAGGAGGAGAAAGAGGAGGAGGAAGAGGAGGAGGGGGAGGGAGGAAAAGGAGGCGAAAGAGGAGGAAGGGGAGGGAGGAAAAGGAGGAGGAGGAAAAAGAAGAGGTGGACAGAGAAGAAGAGGAAGAAGCTACCACCACTCTGGGAATCTGATTAAAAATATTGATTCTGAGGTTCCTATATAATGCTTCTTGTTCCATAGACCTAGTATAGAGTATAAGAAGGTAGTGGTCCACCTTTACCTGGGAAAATCCATAAAATGAAGAGTCTATTACAACATACTTGTGATGCTAATTTTGTTTACTCTCCACTTCTGAATACTTACAGTACCTGAGGACTAGCCAGTTCCAGACAGAGCAAGGAAGGTGGCAGGTATCTCTGCTAATCAACAGTGATCATCAGAATGCACCTCTAATATCGTATATCCAGAAATTTCTAACCAAATAGTATTATTATTAAAAAAAATTGGAGGATTATTTTAAGTTGTTCATAGCTAATAAACTTATTGGCATTTTAGTATTTATTAGGCACCAACTATTAACTACATCCTTAATTATTTAGTGGCACAGCTTTAAAAACTTTTAGTATAGAGTCAATCTAATCACTTGGTGGCTTGTGTGGATAGGTAAGATGGTAACTCACTGAAGTGTCAAACATGGAAATGTGAAGACATGGAAATGTTACAGAACATTCAACTGTCCCACTCCAAGATTCAGAGAATTGTTTTATAGAGAATATGAGAAATCTAATATTGGAGACTTTCATTTGAGCAAAAAGAAGGAATGTGTAGAATGAACAAAGATAAGAAAAGAATCCTACCCATGAGAGAATTACAACTAATAATAGCTGCTGCAAAAATTAGAAGTATTCTCAATGGTGGCATCAGTGGAAGCAAGATGAGTGGTGCCTCCCCTCCATCCTACCCAGAAACGCAAAATCACTTCTACTTCTCCACATTGTTCACAAGTCTTCTGCATCCAGTTACCTAACTCAAAACGAAGCGATTGGTTGAGAAACAACTCTAATCTTCTATGTTTAAAACAATACCAACTACTTCTCTATAAGTATTTGGTTGTTTTTAAAGGAAAAAGATAGTCGGGCTGGGAATATGGCCTAGTGGCAAGAGTGCTTGCCTCCTACACATGAAGATCTCGGTTCGAGGTTCGATTCCCTAGCACCACATATACAGAAAACGGCCAGAAGGGGTGCTGTGGCTCAGGTGGCAGAGTGCTAGCCTTGAGCTGGAAGAAGCCAGGGATGGTGCTCAGGCCCTGAGTCCAAGGCCCAGGACTGGCCAAAAAAAAAAAAAAAGAAAGAAAAGAAAAAGATAAGCAATAAGAAAAGAAATAATTTGCAGAGCTCCCAGAAATAAGAAAGATAAATGAGTTTCTGAGTGTTTAGTTGCTCATGTACCAGGTATAAGAAGATTATAGGGGCTGGGAATATGGCCTAGTGGTAAAAGTGCTCACTTCATATACATGAAGCCCTGGGTTCGATTCCTCAGCACCACATATATAGAAAATGGCCAGAAGTGGCGCTGTGGCTCAAGAGCTAGAGTGCTAGCCTTGAGCAAAAAGAAGACAGGGACAGTGCTCGGGCCCTGAGTCCATGGCCCAGGACTGGCAACAAAAACAAAACAAATAAATAAGAGGATTATATATATCTACCTATCTGCCAAAAAAACCACAAACTACTTAGAAAAATAGCCATCACTGAACACAACATATAGCTATCACTGAACACAACATATAGCTATCACTGAACACAACATTACAAAAAGTTAATGTATCCTTCCTAACTGGAACAAATATGTACATATGTATATATATATATATGGAACAGAAAATCCAATGGGTTAATAGAATCCAACACTGAGTAAATAAATCCAACATATACCCTGAATAGTTTCAGCAAACGGAGGGGGAGATGTAAGCAAAGAACATTCTCAAAAGTTAAAGGATTAAAAGAACTTTCATAGATGAAGCAGCAAAAAAGAACAAGCACCACATTTTTTTCTTATTTATTGTCAGAGTGATGTACAGAGAGGTTACAGTTTCATACTTTAGGCCTTGGGTACATTTCTTGTACTGTTTGTTACCTCCTCCCTCATTCCGCTCTCCTCCTTCCCTTTTCTCTCCCCCCCCATGAGTTGTTCAGTTGGTTTACACCAAATGGTTTTGCAAGTATTGCTTTTGTAGTCCTTTGTCTTTTTATCCTGTGTCTCTCTATTTTGATATGCCCTTTCACTTCCCTAGTTCTAATATATACAGTATCCAGTGTACTCAGATGAGATACAGTGATAAGCACCACATTTTTACACAAGATGCCATGAGCTTTCAACTCCAGCCATTAAGAGAAAAGTTAAAAAAAAAAGTAGACAATGTAATTCTTTCTGATAGAGGCATAAAATTCCATTGTGTATATGTACCACATTTTCCTGATCCATTCATCTACTGAGGGGCATCTGGGTTGGTTCCAGATTCTCGCTATGACAAATTGTGCTGCGATGAACATTGTTGAGCTGGTGGCATTACTGTGATTTTGTTTGTGGTCTTTTGGATAGATACCCAAAAGTGGGGCTGCTGGGTCATAGGGGAGTTCTATATTTAGCCTTCTGAGGAATCTCCATACTGCTTGCCAGAGTGGCTGAACCAGATTACATTCTCACCAACAATGAAGTAGGGTTCCCTTTTGGCCACAACCCCTCCAACAATTGTTATTGTTAGTTTTCTTGATATAGGACATTCTTACTGGGGTGAGATGGAATCTCAATGTTGTTTTGATTTGCATTTCTTTTATGGCCAGTGATGTAGAGCATTTTTTCATATGTCTCCTGGCCATTCTCATTTCCTCATCAGAGAAGTCCTTGGAAAAAATTATACTAAGTGAAGTGAGCCAGACCCAAAGAAACATGGACTCTATGGACTCCCTTATTGGGAATAATTAGTACAGGTTTAAGTAACTCATAGCAGAGCATCACAAGGCCCAATAGCTATACCCTTATGAACACCTAATATGATGCTAAGTGAAATGAACTCCATGTTATGGAGACAATTGTTATATCACAGTTGTAACTACTTTCAACGTCCCATGTGTATATGTAGCTTCTATTATTGATGATGTTCTTGTATCACCTTCCTGTGGTTGTACCTACACTATCTCTGTAATCTTATCTGAGTATATTGGAAACAGTGTATACTGGTATTGGAACTAGGAAATTGAAAGGGAATACCAAAATTGAGAGACACAGGGTAAAAAAAGAAAAACAACTACAAAAGCAATACTTGCAAAACTGTTTGGTGTAAGTGAACTGAACACCTGAGGGGGGGAAGGGAAAGGGGGAGGGGGGAGGGGGGTATGAGGGACAAGGTAACAAACAGTAGAAGACATGTATCCAATGCCTAACATATGAAACTGTAACCTCTCTGTACATCAGTTTGATAATAAAAATTTGAAAAAAAATAGTAGAGTAAGGAGTGGGGATAAAATTTCACCACAATATTCAGCACATTTTAATCCTCCTTCCTCAGCCACCCTGCCCAATGTTGTGATTAGATTCATGTACTACTACACCTGGATTAGGACAAAATTGCATATTTTTGATGCAAAGAACAAAATGTCCTACAAAAGAAAAAGATTCAAACTACTACCACATTTCTCTTCAGCAGACTTTCATGTACTTTTGGGAGATTACGCTGAAATTAGAATGCTTTGTCTTGTCAGCCTTCACAAAAATTTATAGAAAAATAAAAGCGTATTTAGATTACACAAGTTTTAAATAGATCAGAAGATATTTTTAATAAAAACAGAATACAAGAAATTTGAGAAGTCTGGCTGTTACACAAAGTGTATTAACGAATTAGAATAGATGCTGAAAGCTGACTCTTGACTCTGGAAGATTGCCCTTCAGTGAAAAATATACAATTATACCTCATTCTGTTTATTGAATCTCAATTTTATCACTAACCTAAAAGCTAAATACATGCTAAATATAGTTCTAGAAAATGTCAGAGTGCTCTGTAATTAATTCAATCTGTGTAAGATTTTTTTAAACAAATAGTATAAATAACTAAAATATGTAAAACTTACACAACTGGTATTCTTTAAAAGAGACCTTCGGGAGGACATAAGAGAAAGAAGTTCATTATAAAAACCATTTGAAAAAGAGACAATAGAAATTACATAGAAATAAAGGATAATTGACATTTTTAATAATGTATGGCCACACAAATAAAAACAGAAATTACAACTGTTGTGTCAGGGAGTGCATGTCTATATAGAGAGAGATACACAGATATAAACATATGAAGATATCTGTGTGTGTGTGTATATATATATATGTATATATATATATATATATCCATAGGCACATATAGTCAATATTAAATTGCTGAAACCTTTGCAGTAAATCTATGTAGTGTGTTTAAATCACTTCTCTCTGCTCCTTGCTAGACAAGTATTTGCCTCCCTAGCTTTTATTCTTCTTTTTCTTTTTTCTAGCTAATATAATAGATTTATAGCTGGTTTCATGATATAGGTCCTCTACACTGATTAGAAACTGGAAGGTTGGCTAGAATGACCCCTGAGAGAATGGATTCCTCACTTTCATTTTGTCTATCTGAAAATATATACTTATGTTCAATTCTAATCCATGCTGTTTGTATCAGGAGTATGATTCTAAACATATTTTGAAGTATTGGGGGGAAAGGCTTATTATACTAAGATTAAAAATGATGTACTTTGCAATTCAATGGGGTCACTGACAGAATGACCTTAATTTCTATTCAGGATGCTCTGGTACACTTTCAGATGTAGATGAGAGATAATGGGCCCACAATGAATAGTGCCTGCCAGCCTGCCAGCAGTCAAGATAAAGAGACAAGGAAGTTCCACAACCACTGGTGGGGTGTGTGTGTGTGTGTGTGTGTGTGTGTGTGTGTGTGTGTGTGTGTGTGTGTGTGTGTTTCCTATTCAGACCTCAGCCTTTTTGTATCAGAGCATTGTTTTTATATTGCCTGGTAAAGAAGGTTAAGATATTTATGAAGAGATTGTAATAGACTCAGGTGACAGCGGACCACAACTTAAGACCTACACAATGTTACTGGAAAGCTCAAAACAGATATGTACATAGATGCCAGCATGGTTTCTTGCTTTTTAGCCTGATTGTTTATAAAAAGATATTTGAAATCTACTGGTGATTATCCTCTTAACTTTGAAAATAATCTCATTGGAAAGTATACCACACCATAAATTCTTTCTGCTTACTCAGGACAAATAAATTTGGATACATGGAATTTTATACTGAAATTTGCTGGTGTTATACTGGGATTCAATGGTGAGATACAGAGAAGCCACATTTTGAGTGGCCTAATCAGGAGTCTTTATTAGAATGCTAGCAGTCTGCAAGCAGCTAATTGTTACAAAGGCCTACGGCTTGCAAATACACTTAACATTGTTAGACAACAGGCCAGAGAGGAAAGATAGAATAAAAACTATACCAACAAACCAATTCAGCTCCAATGGAGAGCTGAAGGGGGACACCATGGTGGCCAGAGAGGAGCCAGGACACAGGATACAGGGAGGAAAGATGGAGATGTGTGCCATGGCCTAATGGTGCTGGAGCTGGTCTGAGCCCATATAAGGTTGGATCAGGGGGCAGAGTCACAGGAAGCTCCCAATCCCAGGAACTGGACTGACAGGTTCAGTAACCAATAGGCCAGATGCCTGACCCTGTCTCCAGGTATTCAAGCATGCCCATCCCCTGGTGGGTGGAGGCTTCACCTTCTACAGGATGAAGGCAAGATGCTAGACCCGATCATTTACCATGTGGCCAATATGGTTCTTACCAGATCTGACTTCCTTACTTCAGTAGGTTACCCAACGACTTATCTATGTAAGGATTGAAGCTGGTTCACCGACTCCAAACTCAGAAGGTACAAACACTCCCAGAACAAGGACCTCCATTTTGAGCCTGCCTTCTCACAAGCCCTATCAGTCAGGGGACTCTTGTTTATTTCCTATTTCTCCTTGCTTTGCCCTGATTTACTAAGTAAATTCTTGCTAAAGTTCTGCTGTGTGTTTCCTTTTTATGAAACCCCTTAAAAGATTTTTTTGTGTGTGGATTTCAATACTATTTACATGGAAATTGAGAAGTTGGTTGGGCATTTCCTCCCTTTTTTTTTCTTTTCAGGAAGTGTTTCCTTGTCTCTTTTTTCCCCTCATTCATTTCCTTTTTCTGATGACAATTGCTCTCAACTTAAGGAATAAAGAGTCGTGACTCCTCAAACATACTAAGTGTTGATGTAGAGTATTTTATCAAAATACACTGTCTATTTTTAGCCCACTAGTCCTTATCTGTTGTACTTTTAGTAGCAGAGTTAAAAAAAAATTGGAGATTTGGTACATACTACAACTTATATTTTTGCTGACTGCAACACAATTTCCCCATATAGACTTTTATATAAGAATATGGGATGCCTCAAGGAGCAAGCACAGATTCTTAAGGTTTGTTCTCCTGTAACACATAAATTTATATCTCTACCTAGGAAGAGAAAGATGCTTATAGCAAATAGACACAAACCATCCCTTTTGCCACCTCTAAAGCAAGTACTAGACTATCTTGTATTGTAGTCTGATAACTCAAATTATTTTCTGCCTACAGGGTGAGACTACAGAACAGGGTCAAATGGCCGAGTAATTCTGCCAGTCCTCAGTCACCCCTGAAGATAAATCTGGTGTCACAGCCCATTTTTCAGGTACTAAACTACTTGTTTTGCAATTATGGGTCTAACCCTTCTTTATAAGCTAAAAAACATTTGGAAATTAATGAGGAATTACATTTTAAAATCCTGCCAATGCAGAAAACCTTTTCACAATAACAAAAGAAAAACAACAACAACAAACTGCTTTAGTGTTCACTAAGCAATAAACCAGAATATGATATCCCTCACAGACAACCTGCTAAAAAGATGTCTCATCTTGTGAATCAAGCACATACACATCAATGCATGCATGATCTCCAGAAAAATATACATTACTCTGATATGTAGTTCATCTTAAACTCACTAGGAAATTGAGAGTTTGGGTTGTGTTAACTGTCTTCATTCTAGAGAAATAATAAATTTCTCTCATAGCTCTATGAACATAGGTGGTTGCAGTTTGAAGCCAAGTTCTTAAACCCTTGTGAAAATAAAATGATGGGGATATTATCTTCCTTGATTTAAAAAAGACAGCTCTCTGATCCTTTGAAAAAAAAATTACTCCTGAGTTAAAGCACTGGAATAAATCTTACTTCATTTTTCAGATGATTTATATACATCTCAAAGGGAAAGACAAAGTATTCACAATTAGATGTTCCCTAAAGAAAATGTTTTAAGAAAAATAATTTTCTTGCACTTTCTTCCACCAGGTGGAAAATCCACTGTGTTTATTTTTGTTTGTTTGTTTGTTTATATCTTGTGGGGCATGGATTTGCTCTTGAAATGCTTTCTCCTGGGAAGATGACTTAACCACATAAAGGCGTAATATCTTATCCCTGTCCAAGGGGTTATTCACAGTGAAATTTCTAGTCTTGACTTTAAATTCTGGAATACATTTATATACATTGAGAAGTTAGACCACCCTTTTAAATAGAAATTATCTTCATTGTTATTTATTACTTACTAATTATATATTTCCCTGACAAAAGTTTCCCTAAAACCTTAAAAATCCAGAAGCTTTTGAATCTCAAGCTTCATCCTTCTTTGATTTCAGAGAATATATCCCTTCACGAAGCAGCTGAGATGGTGATTTGTTCAGGGTCTGAATCTCAGTTAATCACTGGTGTAAGGGCAATAGTATCCACATAGAAATCATATTGCATTTTAATTTACTCTTTGAGTTGCACTTTATAAATGCTTACAGCACCTGTACCAGAAACCAAGCTTTAGGATGGCATAACACACCATTGTTTTTCACTCTTGGATGAATGAATAAGTTCATGGATATATGGATAATTCTTTTATCCCTAATACCTATGTACTTTGATATAATTTTTTACATATAGTTTCACTCTACTCAAAGTCTTTTACTCTGGTATTTTGAGGAAATTTCTGAATGACTCCACATTTGGTAGAAAGCAATCCATATTCATCATCTTTTCTAGGAATCATAAAAAAGACTAATTGTGTCAATTATGAGAAATAAATACAAAGGATGATTATTGACCTTTAAAATATATTCTCAGATTCAGTTAAATAAAAATAACTGTCACATGTATGTAATGTTATCAAATAAGAAAAATAACAGAAATTCTAAAAAAATCATCTAGATGTATGCCAGGTGTATAACACAGACTTGTAATCCCATTTACTTGGGAGACTTGGAGAATTGTAGTTTAAGGACAGTCTGGCCAGAATAAAAGCAAAAGCACACCTCAACAAACAAGCCTGGTATAGTTGCACATGCTTCCAATACCAACTCTGTATGAGACATAGAATTGCAGTCCATTCTGAAAAATAACTAAAGGAAAAAAATGCATGCAAGTTATAGTTTGTATAGTAAAACACCTGCCTAAGTAAAGGCAAATTGTTGAATCCAAATTCCAATAACCACCCCTTCAAAATAAGCACATTCATACATGTGTGCATTGGCATACACACAAAGAATTTTGTTTACAATGCCCAAAGTCTATCACATTCCATGACACATTATAGAAAAGAAAAATTATCATTTCAGTACTGATGCCTGAACTTGAAGAAAAAAAAAAAGTCCCATGAAATAGTGAACCTCCAAAGAAGTAATAACTGCTGGGAGCCAGAAAGCTCTCAAGTGAGTCAATCAACCCATGAACAAAATAGGGTGATTGTGGTAATTGTGTAAGTATTGCAGGGTACATGTACTCTGCTACAAACATACAAATAGATAACAAGCAGAGGGAATAGTAGAGTTGTATAGCAACATTAAGAAAATAATATACTTTTAGACATTTTAATAATGAAGATGCAAAACTATTAAAGATTATGTTAGAGATTAATATCATTATTGGTTTTTGTTTGTTTGTTTGTTTGTTTTTTGTTTTTGCCAGTCCTGGGCCTTGGACTCAGGGCCTGAGCACTGTCCCTGGCTTCTTTTTGCTCAAGGCTAGCACTCTGCCACTTGAGCCACAACGCCATCTCTGGCTCTTTTCTATATATGTGGTGCTGGGGAATCGAACCCAGGACTTCATGTATATGAGGCAAGCACCTTGCCACTAGGCCATATTCCCAGCCCGCATTATTGGATAAAAATATTTTAAAACCTTTTGAATAAGAGGAGGTAAAAAACACTACAAGAAATATACCCAAGGCCTAATGTAGAAACTGTAGCCTCTCTGTACATCACTTTGACAATAAATAAGAAAAAAAAAGACCGTTTTCTTATGCACATAGAATATTTTAAATTGACTTTTAAAAAACAACAGTAATGCAGGCATAAATAAATAAATATTAGTATAAATAAATAATAGAAAAAGATCATTTAGGGAAATAGCCATCTAATATCTCAACCAATGAGTAAACACAAATTTTAGGGGCCAAATTTTTAAAGATAAACCATAATGAAAACAAATCCTCAAATAATGTATAATTTTTCCAATGCTGTACTCTCAGAGAAAAATATATAATTTTAAGAATTTTATAATTGAATAGGGAACTACAGTAGTATATTGTTTCAAGTTAAAAGTGTAACTCAGATTTTAAGTACAGACTTTAAGGATATGAGAACAAAATTTACCAAAGGCTACCATATTTCCCCAGAGCTATTATTAGAGAAAAATGAAGTCTTCAGTTATATCTTTATCACTAAACAAAAATAAATAACTAAATGGACACTTATTAATAACATGTATAAATTTATTAAAATTATAAATTAATGAAAGTGGAACTGAAGAAGGTTAAATTATATAGACACGTATATGAAAAGAGATTCGAATGGAAGACCAAAAAGCAGGAAATGTGTTATTCACTAAAAAGAATAAAAAGTCTAAGTCTTAATAAATACCTAAATGAATTAAAAATACATATTCAATATAAACCAAAGAAATTTCTATTTTGAAATGTATGTATATATATACATCAAATAATAAACACTTTGATTTTTATTTTCACTTGTGTCAATCTAAGAAATGCTTATAAATATAATATTAACAGAAGCATTCAAGTTACATAATGGATGGTTATTCCTTTTTCTTCTGGCTTCAGATGTTATTTCAGGAGGTTTTTACATAAAAATTATGAATCTGGTTATAGTTGGCTTCTCACATCTGCTCAAAGTAGGTAGGCAGGAACCGGTATGTCAAGTTTTTATCTTTTTTTTTTTTTGGCCAGTCCTGGGGCTTGGACTCAGGGCCTGAGCACTATCCCTGGCTTCTTTTTGCTCAAGGCTAGCACTCTGCCACTTGAGCCACAGCGCCATTTCTGGCCATTTTCTGTATATGTGGTGCTGGGGAATCGAACCCAGGGCCTCATGTATATGAGGCAGGCATTCTTGCCACTAGACCATATCCCCAGCCCCTCAAGTTTTTATCTTTGTATTTAATAACTCAAATTGACTTAAATTTTATTGAAATGTGTGCATGTGTATCTTTTTATCTCTACTTAGTATTCCACCAGTATACTCAAGGTTATGTTGGTAATTGTGTGGGTGTAGCTCAGTGGTAAAGGCTCTGTGTAGCTTGTGTGGGGCCATAGATTTAATCTACAGCACCACTCAAAATTAATTAATTAATTAAATTATAGATAAATAAAGCTAAAATCACATATAAAGTTCATAATCAGAGAGCAACCTTAGGTAAGTAAGTCTCTCTTCTCAAAAGGCCACTCCTGGAGGCCCCACACTCATGACTTTCTCGAACTCAAATTACCTCCTAATGGCCCTGTCTCTCAGGTCATCATATTAGAAGCCAACTTTCTAACACACGAGCTTTGCAGGAGGACGACATGTCAACGATAGCACAATAATATCTCTAAGAAAAGAATGGAACAATTTTCAAGATGGAAACTTTTTTGTGAGAGAATACATTGTATACTTTAGTGTAAAGAATATAATTAGTTTTGAAATACAATGTGCTGTATTAATTACACTTAGACAGGTGCTGAGCCAGAATAATTAGCCAGCAAAATGTGCTGAAGATTCTTCCATGTTAAGGTTTAACGAGTAACAGTAAATATTGAGATAAGCATATTTCACAATTGCCTTGTGTGCATAGATGACTGATAAATAAGCAAATGAATTTAGATCCCTTTTTCTCGAGTTTCCATGACTCCGCTATGTGTACTATTTCTAGTACCTCTGGCCAAAGACCAGACCTCTGGCCAAGTGGTCACTCTGTCTTGTCTTCGCAGTCTCTTCCGTGTGTGCGGGAGGAGGTGGGATATGGTAATAGGATCAAATCCAAAGCCTTGCACATTGCACATGCTAGGAAAATATTCTAGCACTGAGTCACAGCCCCAGTCCTAAGATTCTATCTTTTTTTTTTTTTTTTTTTTGGCCAGTCCTAGGCCTTGGACTCAGGGCCTGAGCACTGTCCCTGGCTTCTTCCCGCTCAAGGCTAGCACTCTGCCACTTGAGCCACAGCGCCGCTTCTGGCCGTTTTCTGTATATGTGGTGCTGGGGAATCGAACCTAGGGCCTCGTGTATCCGAGGCAGGCACTCTTGCCACTAGGCTATATCCCCAGCCCAGATTCTATCTTTTGATTCAATATTTACTATCTTTTTCTTCTATTAAGAAACAAATGTTTTAAAGTTAATTTAACAGAATAAAATAGGGCCTTCCTGCTTTCTTACAATCTGTTCTGTGACATTTGAATGAGGTTTTTACTTCATTTTTGATTATAATTTTTAGAAGAGTTGTGAGTGATTTATTACAAAGCAAAGATACATTTTAGAGGGGTGAGATGGACAGGTTGTAGAAGGACACAGTGTGTGCAATTTGTCAGGGCTTGGAGTTTAATCCAATAGTGTGGGGGTTACAGAGCTCAAAACTCAGACACTCCACTCTGAAGTCTCCCCAAATGGTTTGATGATTGCCCAGTATCACCTGGGTCTGAAAAGCCAAACCACACCTCTGCGTTTAATCTGTCTTTTCCTGTATAACTCTGTACAGAAATGCGCTCCATAAGGATAGAGGGCTGTCATCTTATCATTGATCCAGGTGTGGAATTCTGGAAACAGGATAGAATCTTATAGCCAGAGCATTGCCTCATTCATGCTCATGTCTATCTTTCTACCTCTGGCAACACTGCTCTTTAAGAGCTCCAGATTCTTTCAGGAGTGAGTGCAGACAGTGAAAGAGATTTACTGCTTCCTCCTGACAGGTGGTTGGTTAATGGTGCAACTCATGGTCTGGATCGTTTTCTCTGTCACAACATGGAGAAACTGATTAAGTTCAGGTAGCCAGAGATTTTCTAAGTATGGTTTTCTTTTTTTGGCCCAGGAGTACTATAGTAGCCACAGAAATAATCAGCCATAACATCCAAAGAGGAAAATATATGTATAGTCTGAGGGTGAGAATTTAACAAGGATGTTAAAAATTAGAGGCCACAGGATTACTCACTGGGAGCAGGAGGTATGATCAGCAAATCAAAAGTGTGATTAGTTGACTATCATCTCACCATTAGCCAGGCATTGCCTTATCAGGATAAGAAAGTTATTGGGGGGCTGGGGATATGGCCTAGTGGCAAGAGTGCTTGCCTCGTATACATGAGGCCCTGGGTTCGATTCCCCAGCACCACATATATAGAAAATGGCCAGAGGTTGCGCTGTGGCTCAAGTGGCAGAGTGCTCCTTGAGCAAAAAGAAGCCAGGGCCAGTGCTCAGGCCCTGAGTCCAAGCCCCAGGACTGGCCAAAAAAAAAAATAAAATGTTGTTGGGCCATAGAAAAAGAGATGTAGACTCCACTCCACTCATGTCACAATGAGTTTATTCATTGATCCTATTGCTCAAAATATTTGAAGTCACTTGAGAAGACAAATGTCTCAATCCAAGAAGAGAGCTACAAAATATAAGCAAAGACTTTTCTTACTCCCTGTGGCTCTTGTGCACTTAAAAAAAAATCAACATAAATAGCTTTCAGCCAGATTTGAAATACCAGGATCACCTAACTGATGTGTTTCTGTCTAAATGGCATACACATAGCAGATATGCCGAAGGTTTTTCACTGTCTATTTTATCTACTGAATGATCAGATGCAATTCACATTGTCTGAAGGTGAACATTTGCTGGTAGGGATGCTAAAGCTTGAAGGGATTCCCACAGAATCTCCCTCATTATGTGCCTATGTGTGGATGAAGCATGCTTCCATCTCATAGTGACCCAAGGCTGAGAATCTCTTCTGGTATGTCCCTGCGCCTTGGCTGCCCAGGAACCAACCAGAGAGAGTTTGAGGGCATCCCCTTGGAAGTTTCTGTGTGCCTGCCTACTGGGAAGGCATCTTTCTCTCCCTCCGGGATGTTCTGTCTAAGGCCCTGGTCTGTGATCTTCCCCTAATTAGGTAAACTTTTTGTGGCCCTCAATGATTCTAGTCACCTCTATATGTTCAACTCACAGCCAGGCATCCTTTAAATCCCATTGTCTTTTTAATTAAATGGCTCACACACAATATTTGTAAAGTGACCAAAGCATGCAAACTGAGTCTCCTGTCTTTCTGAAAGATCAGAGCAGAAAATTTGGGGCTAGGGGTTTATGAGCTATACTTGGAAACTATATATCTTCTAATTTTCTTTCAGTCAATGTAGAACTGAATTGAATATTTCATCTGTAGATTCCCTAGATTCCTCCTATGTTTTGACCTTGGAGAGGATGACCAATACCAATAGCAGCAAATCTGATTGCATGAGGTCCAGAGTCAAGTTAGAAAATGATCCATGTGCCACGAAACGTGAAAAGCAGTAACTCGCAGCAGGAAAGCTAAGGTCTCCAGGTGTGTTATGTCCCCATTCTAGAAAGTTAGGCAAGTATTGTTGCTCAGTTGTCATGGAGCTAACCTGGAAGGGAGATGTAGTGTAGGCTTAAAAGAAGCTGAAAGGTAGCAGGTCAGAAGACACACCTCTAGCCACCAGGGGAGACAAAAACAGGACTGCTACAGCTGATCTGACTCACAGTACCATATGTTAGCAGTTGATAGGGTGTTTCAGATGTTCCTCAGGTCTAGGCTACAATATCTAAAATTAAGGTGCTCTTCAGAAATAATGAAAGAAGTATGAAGAGTAGCAAGATAGCAGAGTGATTTATTAGCAAAGCAAGAATGAACCTGGAGCAGTGAGGTCAACAGTTCCTGTAAGGACAGACTGTCTACCTGGCAGCAATGCTTGTTGAGGGAGAGAGGAAAGCACATGGAATAAACCTAATCTCCTTTTGCCTTCATGTAGTCCTTGATGTGTAATGCTTTTATTTTTTCCCGAAGCCTTTATCAAATAAAAACAAAATTGATATCACAATGAGCACCCCAAATCATGAGTCTCTTCTTGTGCTCCATATAAAATAGCCTAGTTATTGTTAATGTAAAAAAATTAAAAATAGGTATTTATTCACAGATCTAGAGGCACAAAGTCGAGAAGCCAAATCTTATGATGCTCTTCTTGCTGTCAAGTCGCAAGGTATTACAACGTACTACATAGCAAGAAATAGAGAACATATATGCATGTATATACATGTCCTCTGGTCTTACTTCCTCTTCTTACAGAGCAATAAGGGTTATATCATGGAGACTCCACTGCAAAGACTTTTTTTGAATACTCATCACTTTCAAAAGGCCCTACTGTGGGGATCCTAGAGCATGATGCAAACAGTGTCTGAGTGCAGAAAATTTGAATGAATAATGTATATGGTTAAAAATCCTGATGCTGGTAGCAAACTGCTGACTTGTGTGTTTGCCTTTTCCTTGTGGTTGAGTAAACATATAGGCTTCTGAGTGTTTGAAATGACACCAAGATCCTATAGAAAGATAAGGTGTATGCCCCCACGTACTTACCTTACTGCTTCCTGATATCCTGTTACCTGCCCCTTGGAATGTGTGCCCTTTGATCTGTGACCAAAACCAACCCAAGCTAACATGCATACTCTGGCCCATTAAAAGTAGAGAGAGGAAGGAGGACACAGTGATTCAAACGTGAAATCCTAGCTATCAGGAGGCTGAGAATCTCACTTTGAAGTCAGACAAGGCAGGAAAGTCCATAAGACTCTTAACTGTGGCTCAAGTGATAGAGCACTAGCCTTGGGAGTGGGAGGGGAAAGCTTAAGGACAGCTCCAGCTCCCAGGACCAGCACACATATAATTTTTTTAAAAAAGGATACAGAGGAGGCTCTTCAGTTTAATCAACTATTTAAATTAAATTAATTTCTCTCTGTCATGAAAATATAAATATGCTATACATAATGTACATACTTGTAATTACAAGTATTATATATACTTATATTCATATGTATATATACATAAGCATGTGCATATATGTATACATGTATATATACACATATATGTGTATGGATGTATTTGTAGAGATATATGCTATATTATGATAGCAGAATCATCATATCCCATAGATGAGAGCAAATTTCAAATGTGAAAGTTCATTGTAGAACACTTAAAACATTCCATTATGGGACCTAACACCATTTTTACTGTACTATTTCTCCTAACACAGGAGACTCTATGACCTACATTGGACTAATTATAGCTAGTTAAATATTGTATTTTATTTCATATTCCTTTCAGATATGGTCTTTCCTGTGTTAGTAATCTAGTACTTTGGCAACTTTCTGGATGATGACTCTCCATAGGATTTTTGTTTTAGAAACAACTATGTACAAAAATATGTACATACATATCTATATTTATGTGTATGAGAAACATGTTTCCACCTTAATCTGACATGGAATGCATCTTATGGTTGTCAATTTGCTCATTCACTTTTTTTTCTGCTTGAACTTATCTAAAATGTTAATGTCAATCGATAGTCTTATAAAAGCTGTAGTCTCAGTTTGGTAGGCCTGAGAGGAACTCTGTGATACCTGAAACAAATGTCCAGATATTGGTGTTGCTGTGGCATGACCATACTTTAGGTAGCAATATCTACTAGATCTGTATATAACTGTAAGTAGTAGTAAAGCTAAAATCGCCAAAGCTAGATCCATCAGGACCTTCATGCTGCTTTTATTACTGGAGAGTCAGCACAGCTCTCTACCTGGGTCCTTAGGTCCAGCAAGAGAAGAATTCAGGTGAGTGAAAGTAATAGGAAATTAGGAAAGTAATCCATCATCAATAGACCAAAAGTGGGTCATCTCCAGGATAAGTTGACTGCTTATTTAGCTTTTAAAAACACAAGTTAAATATACTGACTTCATAGATCCTTAAAGTGTCATGATACATCTTAGGACATAAAAACTGAGCAAATGAGCAAATAAAAGAATGTTATCAGGATTTCTTTTCCACTTAAGTAGATCACTTTGTTTTGTTAGGAGCCTCTGAATATTATTGATCAATGGTCTATGAACTCTGTTCATTCATTAAACCATTCAGAGCCTTTATTCTTGTGAGAAAACTGTTTCAGGAAATGAGAGTTCACTAAAGTAAAAAGCTTACTTGCCATAAGTATGAGTAAATACAAGTAGAATAATAGAAAGAGCTATAGAAATAAAATAACTATTTTCTTATCTCTCTACAACTAGATTACCCATACAGTAGAAAACAATAAATTTTTTAAAAGGTTAAAATTATTTTACAAATATATGATGCCAAAGCAAAGTGAGATCTTCTTTGATTAAGGATGTGTTTGCTCACTGGAGATTCTAAATCAGAATTAGGAAAATCTTCAACCCCATTTGAAATTAATTTAAAATTCAATTTAAATTAAATTTGCATGTAGCCAATGTGAGCGCAATAAAGCTTTACACAAATTGACATGGTAAATTTCTTCAAGCATGCATTGCTTTCAATTTTGGAAAAAAAGGTTAAAATTAATGTATTATAATAACCCATGAGAGCACAGTACAGTGCATTTTGGGAAAACTTGGAATAAATCGCTTGAAATTACTGTCAACATCAAAGTTCAAGCTGACAAGAAGTCTCTCACTGTTACGATCTAAACAGGATATAATTTATAGTCATTTTTTGTACTTTCTACCTCTAACTAGAGAAGTGTCAGGCTTGATTTCTGTAGTTGATATAAATAAATGTATTTACAGATACATTTTAACTTACACTATTAAGACATTCAAAGCGTGTACAAATTTAAGGTGTCTTAAAAATTAATACAAATATTACCTTACAAGTTTGAAATTTCCTTTTTAAAAACGTATGTAAACTAAAATGAATCATATTACACAGAAGAATATAGATCATAAAAGTACATTCAATACATTTTACATAACATATACTAATAGAATTATGACCCAGACCTCTCAAACATGCAAGCATCCAGATGTATCTTCTAGTTTCCTTTTCCATGTCCAAAGTGACTCCAGTCTAAACTATCAGAATTAGTCTGTTGTTATAATTTATAAATTGTATCATAAACTGATGCATGCTCATACATATAGTTTCTCCAGTTTAATGTCTATGAGATTAATTCTTTGTGAAAGTAACATTGCAAGCATTTGTATTGCTCCTTGGTATTCTTATGCCAAAAATAAACCATGATTTATAATCCATTCTACTATTGCTTGGTTTCCTCTTCAGAATCTCTTTGCTTAATCTATAGTCTTAAAAACATATTTCCAAGATACCTATTCACAGGGAGACCAAAAAAAGGTCAGTTTTTAGAGAAAGGTACCAACAAGTAAAACAAAAACACCAATTCACATGTAAATAAATCAATATCCAGTCTGAAAAGAACTCCAAAGATAAGGAAGCAAAGGACTTCTTCATAATTAATCTTAGAGTACTTAGAGGACCCTATGTTCTTTACCTGACATATGGTGTATACACGTGCACATCTGAAAGAAGCTGGGAGGAAGGTACAGAATGAGTGGAAAATGCGGGGGACGGGGAGCATACAGTAGAAGGGGCCCAACAGCTGCAATGGACACTGATGAGAGCAAACTAAGCAACTCAAAGACAGCGGGTAAGAGAGAAGAAATGAGAGAAAAAGAAGGAACAGATTACATTAAGCAAAAGGGAATAGTGTATGTGTGTATATCACCCAACCAGAAAGGAATTGTTTTATTGCTAATAATCGTAGAGGTCATAAACATTGTAGACTAGAATGAAAATGTCCATCAAGGGGAAGTTTTTTTTAAATAATGAAAGGAGAGGTTGGGGGAAGGGAAGGAGGGAGAAAAATGATGAAGTGGTAACAAGTATGACAAGAAATGTGTACATATTCACTACCTTAAGTATGTAACTGTAACTCCTCTGTACATCTTGACAATAAAAATATTTCCACATTATCATTTAAATTTTAATCATTTTAACTTTCATAACAAGACACCAATCAATTGTAATTATTGCAGTATATGAGGTAGTAAGGAATACATTTTCATGTTCTATTTTAGTTCTCCAAAGTAACTGTCCAATTCAGGCAGGATCATTTTCTTGTCAGCACTAGGATTTAAACTCAAGGTGTTTCCCTAACACTTGGCTTTCTTGTTCTGTATGGCTCATAACTGGTGCTTAAACCATGCCTGTAGCAAAGCTTTGATTGTTTAATTGTATCTAGGACCTCAAGTATTTTTATTCTTTGGCTTGCCTCAAACCACAATTTCCAGTCTCAGACTAATCCTGAATAGCTAGGATTACAGGCGTGAGCCACCAATGCTCAGCTTTAAATAGCATTCTTAATTGAAAATGTCATCTTTCCTACACTAAGTTACCCTATTCTCTTTAAATCAAATAGCAATATTATGTGCCAGTGTCTGATTCTTATCTCTCAGTTTTCTTCCTTGTTTCATTTGTTTATCTAAAGCAATAATATATACTACTTACTAGTCAATTTCATAAATATCATTTATGATTGACAACTTTGCCATTGTCATTTAAAAAGCCAGTTACAGCTTTTATTGTAAAAGCACTGTATTTGTAAAAAGATGAGACTTGTTTTTCTCAGTTCCTCTCAAGACATTTTCTTAGTTTCTATTCTTAAGCATTCTTGAAAAAGATAGTATTTTGTTTTGCCTTTAATTATTTTAAAAATTTACTAGGAAAATCACACAAACGTCATTTTGAGGAACAAATATTTTGGAGTTTCAATTTCTTTACTAGATATAAACATATCACTCGGGTGTATATTTTATAAATTCTAAGTCTTTATAGCTACCAAAATCACATACGGCGTATAAATTACTAAATGGATAAAAGTGTGTGTGTGTGTGTGTGTGTGTGTGTGTGTGTGTGTGTGGCCTTATCAATGTTGCCAATTCTGAGAAGTATTTTAATGGATCAGATTTTTTATTTTGCTGGTCCTTTGTCTTGAACTTTGGACCTGGGACCCATCCTCTTACCAACTTTTGATTTTACTGACTTTCTCTAGTATATTTGTTTTCTATTTCACTTATTTCTCTCACAATCTTGATAACCATTTCTTTCTTCTTTCTTTAAGTTTAATTTGCTATTATTTGATAGTATTTCAGAGATTAAAATATCACTAACATTTTTAATTTTTTTCATTTCACAAATTACATTCTGAATTTTATACTTCAAGGACCTTAACCTTTCCTCTGAAATACAAAGAAAGTCACATAGACAGAATAAAATAAAAGAAGTTTCAGGGAGTGTAGCTTTCTATTTCTACGGAGTGTTCATGTCACGGAGAACAGGGATCAGCTCCAGAAATGTGGGTTAAAATCACAGGATAAGTCTTGAATATTGGATTGCAGAAGTGTATTCCATTATATGTGATCTAATTGGCTCTAGAAGACATAATAATCAACTATTTTAACAAGGTTTATTTTTAACAGTATGCAGAATTCCTTGGAGAAACAAGTAATTGCAATCTCTTATGTTGGATGTACTGGTGGTTTATGTTATTACAAAAAACTCTCATGGGCATAAGAATATGAAAGAGTTCATAGGTGAGAAAAATAAAACTTAAACTGTGAAGCTATTAATTGGATTTAAAAATGAAGAGGGAGGTTCAACCACATTTTGAAAGTTCCAACTTTAGTATGATGGTGGAATGGGATAGGAAAAAGGAACTTCTTAGTAATTTGGATTTTGAGGATGAGAATAGGAAATATTGAGTGCCTCCTCTAAAGCTGAAGTAGGAACTTAATTGCCTTTGTGGTGTTCTTAAGAATGAAACCTTTAAGACAGAATTAGGACATAATGACTTCACACCATGATGAGATAGATTAATATTGCTACCAGGAAAGTTCTTTAGTTGTCACAAGAATGTCTTCCTGATAAAAATGATGACTTTGTCCCAATGTTTTCCTCTTGTATGTGCTCACATGCTTACTTGTTCTACTATGAGATAACAGCACACAGGGCACCATTAGGCAGCAGCATCCTGTCTTTCCACTTCCCTGCTTCTGAAAGCATGAGCCAAAGAAATTTCTATTGCTCAGAATGTACCTAGCCTCAGTTACGTAGTTATAGAAGCTGAAAACATACCCCCAAAAAGTGGGTAGAAATCATAGTACAATTTCTATAACAACTCCTTGAAATGTGAATGTGACTTTGGATACTAAGTATAGGCTTTAGTTATAAGGAAAGCTCACAAGAGAAAAAGAATTCAAGGAAATAATAAAACTTTTAGAGTTTCTTAAGTGGCCATGACTATGCTGATAGAAATAAGGACATAAAGGTCATTCTGCTGCAGTGTCATATGTAAAAGAGAAACAAGTTTTAGAAACCAGAGCAAAGGCCAGCCTTGTCATATACTTGCAATAAATTTGGCAGAATTGTGTCTGTGCCCCACGACTTTAGAAAGTGCACACCTAAGAGGAAAATAGAGTATCTAGGTAGAAGAAATATCTAGGCAGCAAAGCATCGTTCTGTTGTGTGTATTTATTTTTGACTGTATACGGTAAGGAAAGAGAAGAAAGAAATGAAATTCCTTAAACATAGAACTAGTAGGAAAGCAGAACTTGTAGGAAAGCAGAAAACATAGACTTGGAAAATTCTCAATAGAGGCCATTAAAATGTATGCTTAGAGGGAAAATAAAAGGCATGACTAACTAATGAGATTCACTGGAATTGAAAGGAATGATATACCATTCATCAAGAGAATGAGAAAAGGACCCCATGCACATTTCAGACATTTAGGGTGCACCTCCTATCTAGGGTCAGACAGTGTTTGAGGCTTGAGAGAAACAGTGGCCTGCCCAAGGCTTCCTAGAGCGCCTGCTCCTTGATCTCCAGTCCGGTGAACCTTGGCTAAGGTGGGCTCAGGTATGGCTCATCACCTGCTACAGCCCCAACTCCTTCTGCCCCCGAGAAGGAAAAAGCCGTAAGCTTGTCAACGTTCATGTGGTATTAATGCTGTATGTTCACTGAATTCAAGCGCTGGTGAATCTGGTGAACTAAATTTCAAAGATACTTTAACTCTCTGAAGGTCCAGTCAGATGAGCTTTTATTAGGACAATACTAAATAGAAATATGAGGAGAGGCTGGACTCTCAGAAGGGGGCCCCACCACTCACACGTACAGGAACATGCACACTGTAGCCTTGAAAAGAGGACCACGGCAAGAGACACTGGAATTACAGGATCACCATCCCACAATGCTAGCCTGGGGGGAATGCAGCATGAAAAATCAAGCAAGAGTTTCTAGGTGAAGTAGACCCAGTAAAACCACAAGAGCAGAGCTGCGGGAATCCTCAAGGGCCCAATTTCTGCTCCAGTTAACCAGAAGATGGGACATGGAAACAAAGGACATTATACTCCAGCATTTTAACTTAATGTTTTTGTGCCTGCTGCATTTCGGACTTCACTTGAGAACTAGTTCCCCTTTCTTTGGCTCTGTTGTTCCCTTTCTAAATTGAAGATGCCAATACTAAGCTATCCCTTTCACTCTACTTTGGAAACGACTAACCTGTTTTAAATTCACAGGCTCACAGCTAAAGGGTTTGTCTCAGGATGAATCATGTTTTCGATTATATCAATACCTGATATAAATGATCTTGGAGATTGGGTTTTAAAGTTGATAATGAATAACCTGGCTCTGAAGCTGCTGCTATAGAGTGAATATTTGTACGTGAGAAGGACCTGTGTATGGGGTGAGGGCCAGAGTGGAATGCTATAATGTAGTGGAGACGTTCCCTCCAACACTTAGGTTATTTAGTTGCCATTGTATGGTGATTTTCAGCCTCCATCAATGAGCAAATAATTGACATTGTTTATAGCTTATCCCATCTGTGGTATTTATTTTATTTGTAAAGGCATAAAATGGGTTATAGAGATGAGGTAACATAAAGGAAGTAAGGATATAAACATTTTCTGATACTTCTCCATTTACTTTGAATTGATTCTATAAAATGTTAGAGCAGGAACAAAGAAAATGAAGTAAAATAAATAATAAGTAAATTCAATAAATAAACCTCAGTGTAGTTTTTTTTTCTAGAATGTGGTGCTATAGTCTAAAAGTACAATGCAAATACCACTTAAGATTATTTTTCCCAATCCGTTATAGAAAAGGCAAATCCTTTGTAGAAAAGGAAATCCAACTTAGTCATTGTTAGAAAATATGTTATGAATAAGTAAAAGAAGACTGATGAAAATGAATCCACAGGAGTTAGATTGAAATTAGAAACCTCTATGTATCTTTATGCTTTTGCTAGGTTAGAGAAACTGACAGATACAGACAGATATGGAAATAAATACAGATACCTTCGGACCTATTAATTAGAAGAACTACGTATATTTCCTTGTTCTATCCGATGATGTCTAAAAGCAATGATGCCTTTGGAGAAAAGAGAACACCAAGTTCTCAGACCAATGTCTATGTGCCTATGTATGTGTGTGTGTGTGTGTGTGTGTGTGTGTGTGTGTGTGTGTGTGTGTCTGAGAAGGTATAGCCAACAGAGAGGAAACATAGTGTTGATCCCCCTTTGCTTTAAAGTCTTTATAATCAGCTCTGCACAGGCATACTATTTACCTGCCTACCTATGGATGTATGTAATATCTGCATCTACCCAGCTAGCATGTCAGCCAGCAAACCATCTCTGTAATATTCTATAGATTCTTTTATGGCCAGTTTCATGCCTAACACTATATGAAGTTTTCCTCTCTTCATTCCAAATTTGTTTATGTGACTGGCATAAAAATTAAGTAAGAAGATAAAAAATATTGTAGCTTCAGTAATTATCAGAGCAAAATGAACAACGTTTCATGAGACAATAATCTTTTATTTTTACCTTTTATGATTTTATTTTTGTTCTTATTTATTGTCAAAGTGATGTACAGAGAGGTTACAGTTTCATGTGTTAGGCCTTGGGTACATTTCTTGTACTGTTTGTTAACTCCTCCCACAAAATCCCTCCCCCCTCTCCTTTTCCCTCTTCCCCCATGAGTGTACAGTTGGTTTACACTAAATGGTTTTGCAAGTATTGCTTTTGGAGTCATTTGTCTTTTTATCCTTTGTCTCCCAATTTTGGTATTCCCTTTCACTTCCCTGGTTCTCATAACAGTATATACAGTATCCAGTGTACTCAGATGAGATACAGGGATAATGTGGGTACAACCACAGGAAAGGGATACAAGAGGATCATCAACAATAGAAGATACAGTTTCACATGACATGTTGAAAGTGATTACAACAGTGATATAACAGTCGTTTCCATAACATGGAGTTCATTTCACTTAGCATCATCTTATGCGTGCATAAGGGCATAGCTATTAGGCTCCTGTGATCCTCTGCTGTGACTAGCCTAAACTTGTGCTAATTATTCCATATGAGGGAGTACATAGAGTCCATGTTTCTTTGGGTCTGGCTCACTTCACTTAGTATAATTTTTCCAAGTCCTTCCATTTCCTTATGAATGAGGCAATGTCATTCTTTCTGAGGGAGGCTAAAATTCCATTGTGTATATGTGCCACATTTTCCTGATCCATTCATCTACTGAGGGGCATCTGGGTTGGTTCCATATTTTAGCTATGACAAATTGTGAACATTGTTGTGCTGGTGGCTTTAATATGTACTTGTTTGTGGTCTTTTGGGCAGAGGCACCAAAGTGGGGCTTCTGGGTCATAGGGGAGCTCTATTTCTAGCCTTCTTAGGAATCTCCATACTGCTTTCCACAGTGGCTGAACCAGTTTACATTCCCACTAACAATGAATTAGGTTTCCCTTTTGGTCACATCCTCTCCAACATTTATTATTGTTAATTTTCTTGATAAAGGACATTCTTACTGGGGTGAGGTGGAATCTCAATGTTGTTTTGATTTGCATTTCTTTTATGACCAGTGATGTAGAGCACTTTTGCATATGTCTCTTGGCCATTCTCATTTCTTCATCAGGGATGTCTCTTTTTAAGTCTTCAGCCCACTTGTTCAGAGCACTGTTGGTTCTTTGAGGATTTGTTTTGGAGGAATGTAATTTTTTTAATTCTGCATATATTTTTAGATATGAGGCCTTTGTTGTATGGCAGGTAAAGATCTTTTCCCAGTCTGTGGGCTTTCTGTTTATCTTGAGAGCTATGTCCTTTGCCCTGCAGAAGCTCTGCAGTTTGATGCAGTCCCATTTGTCCATCCTTTCCTTGATTTGTAGCATTTCTGGGTCTTTGTTAAGGAAGTTTCCTCCTGTGCCAAGGAGCCTAAGTGTTTCTCCTACTCCTTCTTGTAGTGTTCAGGGTATCTGTTTTTATATCGAGGTCTTTGATCCATTTGGAAATGATTTGGGTGTAGGGTGATATATAAGGATCTAGTTTTAGTTTGTTGCAGGTGTTGAACTAGTGTTGCCAGCACCATTTGTTAAAGAGGCTAACTTTCTTCCAGACTATTTTTTTAGCTCCATTATCAAAGATTAAGTAGACATAGTTCTGTGGGTCCATTTCTGGGTCTTCAGTTCTGTTCCATTGGTCTTCAGGCCTGTTCCAGTGCCAATGTCAAGCTGTTTTTATTACTATAGCTTTACAATACAGCTTGCATTTGGGTATTGTAATTCCTCCAGCACTGTTCTTTCTGCTTAGGATTGTTTTTGATATTTGGGGTCTTTTATTGTTCCATATGAATTTCTGAATTGCTTCCTCTATTTCATTTAAAAAATGATGTTGGGATATTAATGGATATTGCATTGAATTTGTATATTGCCTTTGGCAATATTGCCATTTTGACTCTATTAATCCTTCCAATCCAGGAGCATGGGAGGTTTTTCCATTTCCTTATTTCTGCCCTAATTTCGTTTATCATGTTTTTAAAGTTCTCATCATAGAGGTCTTTCACATTTTTGGTTAAAGTTATTCCTAGTTATTTTATGTTTTTTGATGCTGTTGCAAAAGGAGTTGCTTTCCTGATTTCGGCCTCCGTCTTTGGGTCAGTAGCATATGAAAGGCCGTTGATTTTTGAGGGTTTATTTTATATTCTGCAACTTTGCCAAAGTTTTGGCTCAGCTCTAGTAGCTTGGGAGTAGAGTCTGTGGGGTTCTTTAGGTATAGGATCATGTGAGACAATAATCTGACTGGCTTAATAGCAGAAAAGACAGTCTTTCTATCACAAATAAGTTGATTAAAATAAGAAATCTGTTCTGCGTGACTATGTAATAAGGGGAAAGTATTCTTAAACTATAAGTTTGGATTTAACACCTCATGGACCATTGCAAATTCTAGAAAGTAGTCGTGTGTTAGAAAAATAGTAAAGACACTGGTTTGTAATTATCTTAGAGGAGAGTATAAAAGTTAGTAGTATATTGAGTCAATTTTTGTGAAGTTCTCAGATTCTGGATTTTACTTTTAAAATTCCAGCAAGATGCAAAATAATATAGGATTAAAATTTTACAGTTTTACAGCTGGGGAGAAAATGTTTATTCCTATCTACTTAAAATTAGCATCACCTCTTTTCATTTATGGAGATATTTTACTTTTGCGCAGTTTAATTTTAAATCTCAAACCTGAGTAGGAGTATAAAGCCTTTTCCAGTTTTCATAACATATTAATTAGTCTCCCCATCACATCCCCAGCTGAGCCTGGAGTTTGCTCTTTGTACATAATTTTGGTGAATGCAGAATAAATGGACATGTGTAAACAATGTAAATATATTTTGACTGCAGAAAATCAATACAACTGCCCAAGACGGAATCTAATGGTGCTGTGCCAGGCATTGATTTTCCTTTAATTTAAATAGCAAGTAAAAAACGCATTCAGTGAGTCTTTCCAGAATGCTCTTGATTGTGGCTTCCTTTTATGAGAGGTATTCATATGATCTTTAACAGTCTAAGAGTAATTACGACTTAGTAACATCTTCATGGTTCATGGTTCTGGAAGAACAATGAAATTTAGTTAACAAGTGAATGTATTCAATTACTTTGTTGCCATTTGTACCTTTCTCCATGAGTTGATTTTGGAAAGGCTATGGTAAATGGTTATCCGTTTCTTTTCTATATCAGGTTATCACTAGATGCTGGTTTCAAGCATGACTGCTGAAATAAGAGCATGAAACGGTAGCTTCTCATTACACCTGAAAGCAGTAGGAGTAAAGTATTTATAATCTTGTTATCTCAGTAGATACTGGTAGCTGTGCACTTGCTCTCATTATCTCTACTGGGGATTGTAATGAATATATGTATATATAGTCTCATTTTGCGCTGTGGAATTAGAGAATCACATTTAAAACTGAGTGTTCTGTTCTGTAAGTAATATGAGGTGGGTGGATAACTGGTTGAAAATACAGTGAGCTTTTTCTCTCATTAGTATTTCTATTTTTCACAAGCATTTGATACTTGCTCCTCATATATCTACAATTATAGAGTTCTAGGAATTCAGGAAAATTATACAAATGGAGTATGCACAAATACTGAAGAAAACATGTGAGTTAAGGTATAACAACTAGCACCTCCACCCAAGATTGCCATTCAAATGAAAATGAAGGCTGTAAGAAACAGTCATATGAATAAATAAATCCTTGAGTTTTTGAGTTTTAGGTTGTTAGTCATAATTTTCATCTCTATGAAAAATATTTGAGACAAACAATTTAAAAGGAGGAAAAGTTATTTAGGGGTCATAGATTCAGAGGTTTCCTTCCAGGGTCACTTGTCTCCATCTCTGGGGATCTGAGGTAAAGCAGAGAACCATGGCAGAAAGAAAGAAAGAAAGAAAGAAAGAAAGAAAGAAAGAAAGAAAGAAAGAAAGAAAGAAAGAAAGAAAGAAAGAAAGAAAGAAAGAAAGAAAGAAAGAAAGAAAGAAAGCATTGTAAAGCAGAGCTGTCCACCTCATGGTGTTCAGAAAGCAGGGCACACAGGGAGAGATGAGGGGTGGGGGAGTTACTCATGAAAGATCTGCCACCAGTGGCCTATTTCCTCTGACCAAACTTCACCTTTGATTTGATACTCCCAATATTATCAACAGGAATCATCACTGGATCCATTGGTTAGGTCTGAGTCCTTTCCACAAAGCCCCAGCTATGATCATTATATTGGAAGACCAAGCATTCAAGAAATGAGCCTTTGGGGGATATTTTCTATCCCTACAGTTCTTATAACAATACTTAGTTCAACCTCTGCCCCCCTAGTTCTTACTTAAAACAGTAAGTAAGCAGATCATTGCTTAAAATAAGCAACTCAAAGTGAAATGATTTGTTTTAAAGCATCTTAACAAACACAGTATTCAATGTCATAGTGGTTACAAGATGGTAAGTAAAGATCAGGCAGAGGAACAAAGAAAGTCATAGAATTCACCTCGGGTTTTTTTGTTTCTAAATAAAATCCTCCAAACTGAAAATAAGCCTAGTTAAGTTCTATCACTGAAATACTAAATATTCATATATGCTTCCAAGTACTCTACTAAACTGTTATGTAATCAAAACTACTATTTAACCTCCATTTTTTTCAAATTTTTATTGAGGGATTTAATAATTAATTAGACTCATGACTGTAATAAAGTGAAAGTACCCATACAAATATGGAGCATTCTAGTAATACTCACTAGTTTTAGGGAAAATTAAACCTTAATTCCTTCTTCAATACATTAAAATCTGAAGCCTTACTCACATTAACAAGATATTCATTTCTCTTGGAACTCATCCTTATAAATATACATGATATAATCTTCTTTACAGATTCAATGGCAAAGACAGAAATGGGTAATGCATTATTTTTAGCTGCTGTTTTCTCTTTCACATGAGACTGGCAATGACAAATGTTTCTGAACAAGTCACTATCTCATTCACTCAGTGGCTGCTCTTATTGGCTCCAGTCTCTATGAGAAGGATATAGAATTCCTGTCTTGATTTCAACCAGTGATAGTTGATTGATCCCTAAGTTAATAGACCTTTGGTTTATATTCAAATGGCAATGTTATTCTCTATTTTATTAGTTTATGTTCCATTGCTATAACAAAATAATTGGCAGTACATAATGTATAAGTTGCCAAATATTATGGCATCAGCGTTGGGTGAGGGGCCCCGTTAACATCATTACATGGTAAAGTAACAGAAAAGGAAGCAGGCCTATGCGGAAGAAAATGAACATATTATGATGGCAAAACAGGAACCAAGGAACCTGGTGGATCAGGCTTTCTTTTACAACAGCATCTCTTTCTCTTGGGAACTGATCTGTTCCTAGAGTCCTATATTAATCTCTTCCCAAGGATAGTTCTGACCCCAGTACTGCCACCAGACCTTACCTTTTAAAGATCCCATCACCTTTGTTATGGTACCAAGAAATTAAGCCTCAGAAACATGAGGTCTGTACCCATACTACAGACTTCTGCTCCAGGTCTTCAAGCCTCAAAGCCTTCTGGTAATTCAATTGTGTCCATTCTAGACCAATAGAGCCAAATCTCTCCTCAATAAGATGAAAACTCCCATGTCCCAGTTACTATCTAATGCATTTGTAAATTCCTTTCAGTTTGAACCTGTGCTTGGGGGGTGTGTGTTTGGGAGGAGGGGGGAAGGGGAACCTACCAGATACAAGTTTCCAAGACACAATGGCTGGAATGTTTTTCTTATTTCCTGCAGAAAGAAGTAACTGGCCCAAAACAAGACTAAGGACCAGAAAGACAGCCACATTAAATCTTAAAACTTCTTCACTCCATATCCATCTTCTGCACACTGAGTCAGAGAGTGAGTTCACAAGGACCCTTGGGCAGAGAGCCTGTGGAGGGCACCCAAGCAGAGGGTCTGTGAAGGGCACTGTGAGAAGAGGCACCATGGTGGGCACCCTGGCCTCATTTCCCACAACCACTTTGTCAGCCTAGGTGACAGGGCTTTATGTACTACTGTAATGACATCTGGGCTTATTTCTGATTGTTCCTATGCACAAAACCCTGCTTTTTCTATCCATAGTCATTTCTTTAATAAGCAGTTGCTCAGAGTGCTATGATTTTGTTCACCTGGTCCACTTTTGCTCCATTCTTTGCATGGTCAAGCTGCAATTTTTCCAAATGTTTCTGCTCTGTTTTTACTTTGTCCCCAAATATCACTATAAATCTCACTGAATGAAGCCAATAGTACCCATGCTGCTCCTTTCATTACTTGCTTAGAAAAAGTATTCACTAAACACCCTAGGTTATCATGCTTCATTTTGAACTTCCAGGAAGCCCTAGGGCTGGACACAGTACAGCCAAGTACTTTGTAATTGTATGCCAGAATGGCCTTTTCTCCAGTTTCCAGTAGATATTTATTTCCTTCTGAATTCTCATCAGCATAGCCTTGGCTGCTCACATTTCCAACAGCATTCTAGTCATATCTACTTGACCAGTCTCTTGAGAAGTAGTTCTTCTCGACTCTTTTATCTCCTCAGTCATTACCAACATCATGCTAAAAGGATTTTTTAAATTTTGTTTCTCCAATTGTTTTCCAAACCATGCCCATTATCCAGTTCTATAGTTCCTTCCACATTTTTGGGTGTCATTATAGTAACAATCATGATCATAAAATCATTTAGGAGTTTTGAAGTAATGTATAATAATAAATGTGGATAAAATCTATTAGATTACAAACACTTTTCAGTCAAGTAATTATTTATAAGAGCTTTTAATGATTGTTTTTTTCACTGTTTGAAACCCATTAAGTATACATTTTTAACTGCAATTTATATTGCTTTCTGCTGCAATTATCATTTCAGGAATGTGGTCATGAGCAAGCTGAAAGAGGTGATTGATGCCAATTGGGATCTTTCCATGTTTACCATGAATTTCTATTACTACCAAAGTATGGAAGTGAGAAATAATTCAGAAACTGTATGCACATGCACACACACACACACACAAACAAACACACATATAGTACATGAACACACAAACTAACATGCACACACATAAGCACAAAAGCACATATATATACACCAGCAAACACATGAGTTCATGCACATACAATTGCATATACATATACACATATATATGAAGACACACATGCACACACAGTCACACATACGTGCCTGTATACATAAACAAACACATGCACAGCCAAGAGCATGAGTATATATGCACAGGTGCACACACACACACACACACACACACACACACACCTGAGCTCATGTGTATACTCAGAAGTACAGAGCTTACCCAGGCAGTGGCTCACATGTGTAATCCTAACTCAGGAGGCTGAGATCTGAGAATTGTGGTTCTTCAAAGCCAGACCCCGCAGGAAAACTCATGAGAATTATCTCATATTAACCACCAGAAAACTTAAAGTGCCACTGTGTGCTAAAGTGTTAGAGTACTAGCCTTAAGTGAAAAAGCTTTAGAACACCACCCAGCTCCTGAGTTCAAGCCCCATGACTGACCAACCCCCCCCCAAAAAAAAACAACTAGAAAGAAAAAAATAATAAAAGAAGCTCAGAGCTTAAAACACAAGTATACAAGTAGTTACATCCATGTGGAAATAAATTATTAGAAAATAACATCTTAAAAATGAATCATTTGAACTTAGTTCCTTTGGATTATGCCTGTAATTCTATCTACTCAGGAGGCTGAGATCTGTGGATCTCAGTTCAAAGCTAACCTGGGCAGGAAAGTCCATGAGACTTTATCTCGAATAAACTACAGAAACCAAAACAAACAAACAAAATCCAGAAATGGTGCTGTGTGGCTCAAGTGACAGAATGCTAATCTTGAGCAAGAAGAGGCTTAAGGATAGCAACCAGGCCCTGAGTTCAAGCCCTAGGACTAGTACACACAAAAAGTATTCTTTTATTTTCATTCTATAAAAACAAAGAAGGAAGCATATCCAGTACTAGAGAGAATGATACAGGATATCACTCAAATGATTTTTGTGGTCAAGGAAGGATTAGGAGGTAAAATTGGCAAACCAGTAATACAAAAGTAAAGGGAACAGTGAAGAATGTCCTATCCCACAGTGGAGAAGAGAAGCCTGTGAGGCAGTGAGAGGGGAGACAGGCTGCCTGGAGGAAGCTTGCCTCCTGATCTGGAGGAAATGAAGACAAGGGCCTGTCCATCCCTCTCGGCTGGACACCCTGGACTGTAGGGGCTTCCTGGTCCATTAAGATGATTAAAAACATCTTTACCCACTTCAGCTGGACTAATGAGGCTTCTCTATCTACTGTTCTTACATTATTTTAAAATAATGTATTTTCATTTAGCTTGCCAAATTTTGGTGGTTAGAAGGCAACTTCCTAAAAATATGTCACTTTGGCACAAGTGTACTTTGAGATGAATTGTAAAAACAATCAGGTTCCAGACAAGCTGTGTAGGCTGAGAGTGTAATTAGTGGTCGAATTAGCGACTGTTAATCCCAAAGCCCTGGAGTCTTCAACACTGGAGAGAGGGAGCAACTGAAGGAGAGGGAGAAAGGGAGGGCAGGGAAAGGAAGAAAAAGAAAGTAGTGGAGGAGGGGAGGAGGAGAAGTAGAATCAGAAAGCCTTGTCAGAAAGACAAGGCTTGGAATGTAGCTTAGTAGTAGAGTGCCTGCCTAGTATTCCTGAAGCCCTAGGTTCCATTCTTCACTTAGGGATAGCACTAGGGCTAGGGCTAGGGCAAGGCAGGGCAAACAAGGAGAAAGGAGGAGAAGATAGAGGGGAGGGGAGGAGACAGGAGGAGATGGGAGAGGAGGGGAGGGGACAGGGGAGAGGGACTGGAGATGGGAGGGGAAAGGAGGGGAGAGGGGAGAGAGGAGAGGCGGAGAAAAGAGAGAGGAGGAGCGATGAGATGGGAGAAAGGAGGGGAGGGGAGGAGATTCAGTTTGGAACCGAGTATGGTAAGCTGACCTAAATCAATTGACTGGAGCACAAACAAAATCTGTAGTGGAAAATTTTCAACATAAAACCATCCTTTAAAATTGTAGCAAAATTGCAGAATACAGAAATGAAAAATGTTCTTACAAAATACGAGAAAAGACATAGTACTTAGGAATTAACCTGACAGCAAATAAATATTTCAACAGCAAAAGTAGAGTCTAGAAGACAAAATAAGAACATCTTGAAAATGTTAAAATTGCAAAGATAAAATAACTGTCAACCGAAAACTCTGAACTCAGTTAAATTGTCATTCAAGATTGAGGGTTAAATAAATATATTTCCATTTTAAAAAAAAGCCCAAGAGAGAAAACTACACAAGGAAAAAGATGATTTTGGCCCAAAAAATGAATTCAGAAAGAAGATATAAGATTGAATCAGAAAAAGTAAGCAAATAATTTAATAAACTTAAAACCACAATAAGAAGAACTGCAAATGTTGACTTATTGGCAGTCACATTTATCTTTAACTCTTTTCTTTGTAAATACTTAGAATATTTTGTTCCTGTATAGTATTTTACAAGGAAAAAAATGTTAGGATAATCCATTAAAATAATAAAGACCTAAAAAATAAACCCTAAATTTGTTTCTACTAGGTTTATGATATAAACCCAGGTTTATAGCATAATTTTATTTCAAAGGCAATTTTCAGTAATACTTCATTTAACAAGGGCACTGAGAATAAAATTCACTTAAGATGAAGTGATGTCTTCACTCCCCATTAGCTTGAAGTTACTGAAAGCAAATGCTTTTCAGTTTGGTTTTAAAATATATGTGTTTTTCCTTTGACTTGATAGGCACAAATATAAAATGACTTTTTGTAAGGTAAGATCTTTCAATCAGGCAAAAACATTAATAATATAATAATGTTAGCAATATGATAATTATAACAGCTGTAGCATTTCTTGCCCCAATGGTCTTTGCTAGGTAGATCACTCAGAATAATGCTGTGTGTGTGTGTGTGTGTGTGTGTGTTTGTGTGTGTGGTGTGGTGTGTTGGTCCTGGGGCCTGAACTCAAGGCCTGCGCACAGTCCCTGAACTCCTTTGCTCAAGTCTAGTGCTTCAGCACTTGAGCCATAGTTCATTTCTATCTTTTTGCTGGTTAGCTGGAGATAACCTCTCCTCATTCTTCATCCTCATACAATTTCTTATTGTTCCTAAGTGTGCCAAACACACTCCATTCCTGGAGCTTCTGCACAACAGTTCCTCACCAGGTATGTTCACCTTTCAGATATCCTCAGTACATTCTGTGTTTGCCAAAATGTCACCATATTCAGAAGAGTGAAATTAATCACCTATGCCTGTAGTCCTCACTGTGACCAGATGATATTTGTTTCCATAACATTTGTTCCACTTAGAAATAACATGCTTTCTATGACTAGATACTATTCTACTTGCTGAGGAAGGCTTACAAAAATCCCTGCCCAAATACTATTTTGCTCTAAAATAATATCAGATTATATATATTTTTGTTACCCCTTTTCCACTACAGCCCCTCTTCTACTGGGATATAAGTTTGGTACAAGCAGTAATTGTTTTGTTACTATTGTATGCCTGGAACCTAGAACAAAGTTTATAAAACAGAAATTGTTCAATACAAAATTGTTGGATAACTGAATGAATAAGTGAATAAAATATTAAAATAAACAATAAACCAAATAATGGAGTTATTTAGGTAGTATTTTTCTTAATATTTTTTAAAAGTTTGAAGAATATTGGTGTTAATTCTTGAAAGGCATCATAGAACTCATCAATTAATCCACCCCGCTCTTGGCTTTTCTTCATTAGGAAATTACTTACTACTATTTAAATTCCATTTCTCTTTATGGACTTATTTTGCTTCTTGTTATGTTATTCCCTCTGTTTTTGTACATCATATAGGTCAAGAAATCTGTCCATTTCCTAGTTTTCTAGAGTATAGGTTTTCATGTTTTTTGTTGTTGTTGTTGTTTTGTTTTGTTTTTGCCAGTCCTGGGCCTTGGACTCAGGGTCTGAGCACTGTCCCTGTCTTCTTTTTGCTCAAGGCTAGCACTCTGCTACTTGAGCCACAGAGCCACTTCTGGCGGTTTTCTATATATGTGGTGCTGGGGAATTGAACCCAGGGCTTCATGTATATGAGGAAAACACTCTTACCACTAGACCATATTCCCAGTCCGAGTATAGGTTTTCAAAGTATGTCCTAATGATCTCTGAATTCCATTGGTGTCTGTTATTATATTTCTCTTTGCATGTTTTATTTTATTAATTTGTATATTGTATTTCTTCTTGTGGCTAGTTTGGCTCTAAATTCATCAAATCTTGATTGTCTTTCTAAAAATTTGATTCTTGTTTTCAATGATTCATTCCAAGAGAAGAAAACAGACAATAAAGAATTGAATAGATAAGAAAGAAGTCAGAGTATCCTTACTTGCAAGTGATATTGAAAGGATATGTCCCAGTCATCCCAGGGGACCATGGGGAGATAGTCACAGACAGGAGAAGAAGGCTTATAGGGAAGTTTATTAGTGGGGCCATATCTCCCATGAGAGAGGGAACAACATGGCGGCTGCACCTTATCCAGGTGGCAGCTTTACTGGGGCTAAAGGGGAAGTAGGTAGGCCTTAATGGTGAGTAGGAGTGGCTCATTATAGTTCTAAGGAAGAGAGTTTAGGCATGGGTGGATCTGGGGCCTTGTGAGAGGAGCTGAGGACCTAAGGGGGGAGGGTGATGCTAACAGATATGATCGCATACATAAAGCCCCGAATTCCCAAATTCTCATACTTTCAGCAAACTAGCAGGAAACAAAATCAATACACAAAATTCAGTAGGTTTTCTACACATCTGCAATGAACAAATTGAAAGAAATAAAGAAGACAATACCATTCACAATAGCCTCGAAAGACACTGAGTAAATTTAACCAAATGTACAATTTACAACTGTAAATCACTAAAGAAAAGAATCAGACAGGTGCCAGTGGTTTACGCCTATAATCATAGCTATTCCGGAGGCTAAGAGCTGAGAATGTGGTTTGAAGCCAGCCGGGGCAGAAAACTCACTCTGACCTGGTTAGCTCCAGTAAACTACCCCCCAAAAGAGCTAGAAGTGGATCTGTGGCTCAAGAATAGACTATCCTGGAGCAAAAGCAGTTCAGGTACAGTGCCCAAGTCCAGAAATCAAGCCACAGTAGACTCACACAAAAAAAGGAAAGGAAAGCAAGGGAGGGAGGGAGGAGAAAGAAAGAAAGAGAGAGAAAGAAAGAAAGAAAGAAAGAAAGAAAGAAAGAAAGAAAGAAAGAAAGAAAGAAAGAAAGAAAGAAGAAGAAGGAAGGAAGGAAGGAAGGAAGGAAGGAAGGAAGGAAGGAAGGAAGGAAGGAAGGAAGGAAGGAAGGAAGGAAGGAAAGAAAGAAAAGGAAAGAAAGAAAAGAAAGAAAGAAGGAAGGAAAAGAAAGAGAAAGAGAGAAAGAAAGAGAGATAGAGAGAAAGAGAGAAAGACAGAGAGAAGAGGACAACAAGAAAATAAAGAGAGAAAAGAAATACATCAAAGAACACACCAGGCAGAAAAAACAGTGCTCATTGATTCATAGAATTATAAATGTGAATATGCGGTACTACTAAAACAATCTCTAGGGTATCACTCACCAATGTTTTGATGTCATTCTTTGTATCAATAGAAATAACAATCCTAAAATCCAAATAGAAGCACCAAAGACATTGGATAGCCAATGAGCAATACTGTAGTTTTCACAATACTCACCTTCAAACTGTACTACAGAACCATAGTAACAAAAACAGCATGCTACTGACACAAAAATAAACACACGGACTAATGAAACTGAATGCTGGCCCAGAAATAAGTGATAACATTTTTAAGTAGCTGATTTTTTACAAAAGTGTCACAAATATGTTGAAGAAGAAACCGTCACCAAATAGCACTGCTTAAACAGAATACCTCATGTAAATGAGTGAAATGTAGATCCTGTCTCTGACCCTGAGCTGATACCATTTCACACGTGGATGTGAGGTTTTAATACTCTAAAACTATCACAGCCTGGTGCTGGTGGCTCATGCCTGTAATCCTAACTACTCAGGAAGCAGAGACCTGATGATCTCTGTTCAAAGCCACCCCAGGCAGAAAAGTTGTTGAGATACTTATCTCCAATTCACCATCAGAAAACCAGAAGTGGTACTGTCACTGAAAGTGGTAGAGCACTACTAGCCATGAGGTGAAAAAAAAAAAAAAAACTCAGGGACAGTGCCCAGGTCTTGAATTCGAGCCCCAGAACCCCAGGAATATAAATTTAGTTTAACTACCATGGAAATCAATATGGAGGTTTCTCAAAACACCAAAGATTAGGATTACTGTATGTTCCAATGATATCAGTCTTGAACAATGCATAAATTAAGATGGATGCAACAGAGATGTTTGTACACCCATATTTATTGCAGTGTTTTTGATATACATAAATGTGCTCATATGTCTGTGGAGAGAGAGAAAGAGAGAACATTATTTTACAGCCATAAAAAAGAATGAAATTATATTATTTTTCAGGAAAATGGATGGTACTGGAGATTATTTCATATTAAATGAAATAAACCAGGTTCAGAAGAACAAATACCATGTTTTCTCTTAGGTTCTGAATCTAGACTTAATAATGTTTTATTTTTTTTTTTCCAGAGCTGAGGACCGAACTTGGGGCCTTGCACTCGCCAGGCAGGCACTCTTCTGCTAAGCTAAATCCCAGCTCCCTTGAATGTAGGCTTAAAAGATACACACACACACACACACACACACACACACACACACACACACACACACAGAGAGAGAGAGAGAGAGAGAGAGAGAGAGAGAGAGAGAGAGAACAATATTGTAACTGTGGGACTTCTAGGAAGGAATAAAGGAAGAGAGGACAGCAAAAGAGAGTATTAAAGGGTACATAGTATTGAAATACATGGTATCAAAGTCTGAAACTCAAAGGAAAAACCTCACTGAAAGCTGCTGAATTGCAAAAGGTAGGGGAGAGAAGGAAATAGAATTAGAGAGGGTAATAAGTATTCAACTATTGTAGAAAGGGCATGAAGGAGAATAGGGGGAAGGGTGGAAATGATGCTGCTACATCTTCTGCATGGGTTGGAATATCACAATTAAATCCCCTTGTAGGGTCTGGGAATGTGGCCTAGTGGTAGTCACTAAACTCTACTTATTCCCCAGAAGAGGTAACAAAACACATTTGTATTGTTCTTGTCTTTCTGTAAGGAAATAATCAACTGCCATAGATAGAAAAATATGGCACATAGTATAGAATACACATCAACATGCTAAAATAAAAAATAATCTTATCCTCATTCTGCAGTTAAACTGCAATCAAATTTTGTCATCAAGAATAGGAAAATTTGATACTTTGTTTCTAGTTAATGTTTTTAAATTATATTTTAATATATGTTATGTTTACATAAATATAAAAATTTTAAATTATATATTTTCCAAAACTTTACATTTTGTGAAATGTACTCAATTCACAAATTAAGAAAAGTAAGGGCAGGTGTGAGAGAGGTAGGGGGTAAGAATGTTGAAAGGGGTCACACTGATCAAGCTGCACTGCGTACATAAACTGCTTTGTTAAATGGCAACTCCTTTGAACAATTACTTAAAGACAATACTGTTGTGAGAAAAAAAGTTAACTATATAATTTGTGTGTGAAATTCAATTTCTCCTTCTCATGTGAATTCCCTAAAGGATCTAAAAAGGTTTCTTCTTTCTTCATGCAAGTGTTTGGCAGAACAGAGTCCTTAAATAACATTCCAAGGCAACTCAGAGCTCTCAGAGGAATGTGATGTTCTAGGACCCCAGAAATTTACACTTTCAAGAACTTCCACCTTATAGAATCCATTTTTCAGTCTGTCCCTAATGTCAATAAGCAACACACAGGCAATTTATAATGCAGTAAACAGACACTCAGATCGGCCTTTTTAGCTGAGCAGTTTAAACAAGGCCACTAAAACAATGACACCCTGAAAATAAGCTCTTTCATCTTGTGTGCAAGCAATCGATATTAAGACACTAGAATTACTACAACATAAGTAGTTTCAGGTTCTCTTACTCTAGAAAAACTAGCAGAGGCTAAACTTTATTTAAAATAATTTTGACCAGAGAAAATGTATTTAAGAAATATGAAATATATAAAGTAGTTAAATGTATACATTATGTAAACTACAAAAATGTATACATTACTTTTTAGAGACAAATTAATGTATAATGATTGTACTTGATTATATGATGAAACTATTTTGAGCCAATAAATAATATGTACATAATCTAGTTGTTTTAATCATAATCAGATGCCAGTTGCTTTTTCATTGATGTTTTATTTTCTTAATTTAAAAACAATATAGTGGTTGTATCTGTGAATCTCATTGAAATTATAAATGTAACAATTATGTTTATTTTTTCATAAAAATAAATATAAGACAAACTTTATTAAAACATAAGAATATCTTATTTTAATCCAGAAGGGTAAAATATATTGTGGTCTGCTTAAATGTCTTTGAAGACTGGCATAAATATTATTGACCTACAAGTAAGTTATGAATATTGTAGTGTTAAACATTCTTTCTCAAGATAACAGTATTTGTGATGTGAGTTTTTTCCTAAGTTAACAAACAAAAAGTCTTCTAAATATTTATATATTTGTAGATGTGACCTGCAGACAGGTCGTCATGTTTCTAGGGATTATGAGGAGATTTGGCTCTTAATGAGAACTCTGTGACTTTGTAAAAACTTGTATAATCTGGAAATATGCTCTCATCTCAAAGGTGGAGGCAACTGATTTCTGAAAATCAAAAAGTTATTGTTCTGTGTCTTAAAAGCAACATCTGGAAATTCTTGAAAACAGATGCTTTCATTAAACCCAATGTCATAACAGTTTGCAATTGCTATTAATAAAATATAGTAATAAAATTTATTGAAAGACTTTTTGCAAGGTGTGCTAGTATCCAGTAATAAACATATAACAGTATCACCTTAAAAGTTACAGCAATACAGTAATTCAAGTAAATCCCATACCTGATAAGAATTTAAGGTTTGGAGAAGAAAGTGTATTTACCCACAATAGTATCCTACATTGTTCTAAAATCCTAATTAGTTATATAAGGTCATAGATAACAAGACTCTTCATAGAACAACAGTATTATCAACGAGTTCTTGTTTAATTTTAATCTAGCTCAATTTCTAATCCCAGTGGGTTTAATTTTAACACTGCAAAATTAAGCTAATTAAGGTGGAACTGTCCATCTGTGTTATTTCTCATCATCTTTGTCATGAGAAGAAGCCATGTAAAGAGTATGAAAAATGAGAATGGAACAATAGCTAATTTTATTTTATCTGTACTTTTGTCTTCAAACTCTGAATTAGCCACTCATTTTTTAAAATTTATTATGAATGTAGATAAGAATATTAAGTCCTACAGAGCATTTCAGTATGACTAGAAACACTAAATTAAATTGAAAACAATGTGAATATGAATATGAAACTATTCTACTCTCAGTAATTATAAACTCGGATTTATTTTGATGTGTTTTCACAACTATTACTTACTTTTAAAACTTTTCTTGAGTGATTAAAAACAGCCTGTTGCATTGCCATCTTATGAAGGAAAGTTGTTGATAAGTTTTTGAAGTTAATTTTAAAATGTAGTGAAATGTATTTTTTTGGTCTCCATCCTTATCTTTATTTTCAGTGGTAGAGTGCTAGCCTTGAGCAAAAAGAAGCCAGAGACAATACTCAGGCCCTGAGTTCAAGCCCCAGTACTGGCAAAGAAAAAAAAAGGATCAGATATCATCGAGTTAAAGATGACATAAAAAATTAGAGTATGTTCCTATTATGTAATTGATATAACTGATGGTCAGATTAACTTAGTTCAGTTAATCACAGCTACAATAACATACAACAACAAACTCTATAAACTTCTGAAGCTGGCTTTTGCTTTCAAATTATTCTAGCACATTTTCTTCCAGAAACTCTTTCAGATCTTTTTGAACACCTTAGTGCTATCCATCACATCATGTCTTGAATTTTATCTTCTTTTTCTCCATATCCAGATATTTATCCTGTACTCCTTGCATATGATTTCAAATTTTACTCTATGAATATCTTTATTTTCAATCACTGATGCATGAATTGACCCAGCTTATACTACCACTGTCATGCAGAGGACCCTAAACGTATTTCTAACACAGCAGACTTGTGTTTGTGTTTTTCTTTACATGACTTTTCCACTGTTTTGTTCTCAACTACATTTTACTTTTTTATATAGTTTCTGCCTCTAGTTTTATTTAATGAAATCCACCTCATGTGTGATGGATGATAACTATGAGCAAGTATGTTCCTCTACAAACTGTTTTTCTTTTATTATGTACTTATTTCCTCAGGAATCTATATTTAGGATAGATTTGACAGACATGCTTTGGTTAGCTAATGCATCTCAAAAATGCCTTTTTAAGTTATGATTTCACTGCATTTTAATTTTGGATAATAATGTTACAGTTCATTTGTCAGATTTACCCAGAAAGAAATCTAGTTAATTATTACAGTTATTGTGGGATTATATACATAATAGGGTATTGTCAGCTTCCCAATATCACATTAATGTTAAGCTCTTTTTTCTGATTTTACCTCCAATAGGATGGTGTGAAAATACAATAAGATGGCATCCATCAAACACTCATAAAACATTTCAGAATAACATCATATTTCATCACTAATTGTTCTGGTGGCTGTCATTGACTATTTGCTATAATAAGGAAATATAGTTAATTTTTCTAATCCAACAATAGTGAAACTTTTATCAGATTTAAACCATGAATAGATGATGTACTACAACTGTGAATTTGCTACAATACCTTTAATTCCAAAAGCATTGAATTATTATAGAAATTACAAAATTAAACACTAATAAGAATTTCTTCAAAGGCTAATGAGTATTAATTTTTAGAAAAAGTATATAATTTTCCTATTTTATTTTTAGTTTCTTATTCAGTCTTCTGGTTAATTAGCATTTACTTAAAGACTGCAAAAAGGGAAATGCACTGTTATAAAGAGTAGTATTTCTGTTTTGTTTTGGTTTCTGTTTGCATTGTGTTTCTGTTTTGTTTTGGTGTGACCACTGCCAGTCTCCAAACATGCTCAATTCCAAGAATACCTTCTAAGATACCCAGAATGTTGTCTACTATACAAGGACTTGTAAAAGACTGCAGAAAATAAGAGATGTATATCATAATCCTGCCTTGAGCAACATCTCAAAAGCTAATGCCAAAAATGCAGCTTATATGCCAGTACAGTAATTAAAATTAAAAATATCAAGTTAGCCAACATTACAAAAAGAAAGAACACAAAAAATAATAGACATATAAAAATTAGTAAATTTGGGGGCTGGGGATATGGCCTAGTGGCAAGAGAGCTTGCCTCGTATACATGAGGCCCTGGGTTCGATTCCCCAGCACCACATATACAGAAAACGGCCAGAAGTGGCGCTGTGGCTCAAGTGGCAGAGTGCTAGCCTTGAGCAAAAAGGAAGCCAGGGACAGTGCTCAGGCCCTGAGTCCAAGACCCAGGACTGGCCAAAAAAAAAAAATAAATAAATAAATAAATAAAAATTAGTAAATTTATAAACATAAATGCAAAATTAACTCAAAAGTATTATACAAAATTATCCAATTTAAATCCTGATTTGCAAGACAGAATAATGCAACTATCCATATATATGATAGATTTTGGATTTAAATACTTCTATGACTTGGACCTGAAATGTAAAATTATACCCAAGAAACAAACATAAAAGCTAGAGTCGCTATGTTATTGTAAACCAAATTAAGCTCCAAGAAAAAAAAATCATTGCAAAAAGTAAAAGTGAACATTTAAACATTTTTTTCCAGGTTTTACAAGGTTTTTTTGTGTTTTTTTTTTTATAACTTAAGTCTGGGGTGTTTCTACTTTCAGTCTAAGCAGTTGCAAAGAACACAGATTAACCCTTTAAGTTCAATCAGTTTGGATGACTGCATAGGGGGAGGGGAGGGGGGAGGGGGGAATGAGGGAGGAGGTAACAAACAGTACAAGAAATGTATCCAATGCCTAACATATGAAACTGTAACCTCTCTGTACATCAGTTTGACAATAAAAATTTTTTTTTAAAAAAAAAGAAGCTCTGGGGATGGAAGGCAAATCAGTAGTTGGGGATGAACACATGGATTGGCTAGCAAGTAACAGGAAGGAACAGTCTGGGTTGATCTTTAATTCTACATTTAAACATTTAAAAAGGATCAATTTATCATAAAACAGTAATCAAAGATTCATGCGTTCTTAATAAATGAACTTTGGAAAACAGGAAGCAAAATTGAGAAAGGAACAAAAAGAATCGTGATGCAAGGAGATATTTTCCACTCCCTCTTAGTAACTCATAAAATATTCAGTAAATATAAATTTTTGAATAAAATAAGTATATGGATGTTATGAGTAACATTTTTCCATTTTGAGCTAATTCTTTTTATGGTTAAAGTATGCTTATTTCAATGTTATATAGAAAAAACAACTTTAGCTTCTCTCCCCTTAATTTTTAAGAAAGTGGTTATTGAAGTTGACAATTTAGCTCAAAGGAGGAGTACTTGCCTAGCAAGTGAAAAGCACAGAGTTCTGTCCTTAGCACCACAAAAAAGTACTAATATCTAGCATTTGATCAGATTGCAGAGATTAGTAATACAAAAATAATAATTTATTATTAACACATTACTACTTGTCTATTTTTGCCAACTTCCTTTACATGAAAGCGTATCTTTTTTTTTTGCTTTCAAAAACTGTGATTTTTATATTAGCAAATTCAGATGGCTTTAGAAATGCTGTTTTTTTAAAATAATTGTTTTGAATTTAAAAACATTTTATGAAATACTTTCATAAGATGACACCAAATTCCTCTGTGCTGCTGTTATATTTTAATGATAGACAATGAGGTATATCTGCTAATAAGTATTCCTTTTATTTGATTTTTAAAAGAATTTTTATTGTCTAATTGATGTACAGAGCAATTACAGTTACATACATAAGGTAGTGAGTACATTTCTTGTCAAACTTGTTACCTCCTCCCTCATTTTGCTCCTACCTTTCCTCCTCCCCAATCAACTCCCACCAAGAAACAAAGGGTAAAAGGCCAACCAATACAACCACAATACTTACAAGACAATATGAAAACATATCTTCATGATGTTACAGTCTCTTACTTAGGAAATGTTTAGATCTGTCATGATGCTGCTAATTAGATGTCTCTGTATAGCATATAAGCTACCTTTGGAACTTATTTCATAGATATTGCATGAAATGTTTAATCTATTATTCTCAATCAGATTCATTGTCCCTTCTACGTTTTTTCTACTCTGCCAGACGACAACGATGAGAATAGCTTTTAAAATTAACTGAGGTGACAGTTTTAGGTTAATTTTTAGAATACATAATTGTGTCATTGTTATTATTTTTTATTGCCAATTTGTATTTCATAGGATAAACCTAGCATAGTGAAAAAAGCACTTCAAAAAATTGCATTAGGGGCTGGGGAGATAGCCTAGTGGCAAGAGTGCCTGCCTCGGATACAGGAGGCCCTAGGTTCGATTCCCCAGCACCACATATACAGAAAAACGGCCAGAAGCGGCGCTGTGGCTCAAGTGGCGGAGTGCTAGCCTTGAGCGGGAAGAAGCCAGGGACAGTGCTCAGGCCCTGAGTCCAAGGCCCAGGACTGGCAAAAAAAAAAAAAAAAAAAAAAAAAAAAAATTGCATTAGGATTATCTGTCCATCAGAAAATACACAAAAGGATTGAGTATGATGTCTCTTGAAGACTGACTTCTTTTTCTGCCCAGTGAGAGGATATCAGTGGAGAGAAAAGAAAATGTTCTGGATTTTTAAAAAATTATTTATTTATTTTCAAAGTGATGGGCAGAGGGGTTTCATACATAAGGCAGTGAGTACTTTTTTGCTTATATCTCCTTGCTGTGAACTTTCACCAAGACTACTGCCTTAAGACTTCTGTGGGAGTGTTTCTTTTGTTGTGGGTCAAGTGCTCACGATTCTTAGGGGTAGGGGCTGTACTGACCACTCTCTATTAGCCTGACCTGTAGATATTACATCTCACCATTTGCCCTACTCTATACAGCTTTCTTCACAGCACCTACCATACTGTGGTAGGAAGAAATTCATGCCATCTTTTGTATCCTCTTAACTCTTTATTTTTTCTCCATAATATCTTTGGAATACAAACTGGGCTGAGCATAGTATCATATATCCCTAATCCATATCTACATGTGTTCCAGACTGTCCTTGTTCAGAAATGAGAGACTGGACTATGGTTCAAGTGGGAATCGTGTGTGTGTGTCTCAAGGAGAGGTCTGAGTTCAAACCTCAGTATTGCCAAAATTAAACAAACAATAAAAATGAAATGCAAGTCCAATCCTATGGAAGCCTTCAAACATGTGGAATTGCCCACTGCCTCTTTTACCTCTTTTCCTCACTTACTCTGCTCATGTGGTCTGTTGGTTCTTCTAGCACAAACCTCTTCACAATGGTTTGCAGTTACTTTCTCTGTTCCATCATGAAAACTTACATTTCACCACCCTGGTCCATCCTGTTTTTCTGAAAACAAAGAGGAAAATTGAATGGGAAAATGATTAATTTATACCATATAAGATCCTTTTCATTTTTGATGATAATACTTACATTTATTCTAGACATCTACTGTTGCTTCAAATGTACTGACTTGTCGAGAAGGAAGGGTTGCCATTTTAAGACATTCTACCTGTCTCCTCTTTCCTCATTTTAGTGACATCCTTGGTATAAGTGATCCATATTTCTTTAATGATCAAGGGATCCCCAAGAGGTTTCTTTCAAATGTAAGGTAGAGATATCATAGTCAGAAAATTGGGAATGAGAATAATGACCAAGCAGTTATGCAGATCTACGGAGCCCACTATCCAACAAACTCATGCCAAAATTCTGTTTATGACTTATCTACATGATGTCTTTGATAACCTGGATTTTGTGTCAGACTCCATAGCTAATAAATACAATAAAAATCTCCCATTCCTCCTTTTTCTTTGGAGAATGCTTTTAAGCACCTTACAAGAAAGCTCAGTGATATATTTGTTGCAAGTACATTTGATGTTGCAGTGTTCTTGCACTCAGTGGACAATGGGCCTGTGACAGATATGAAAACTAGTTATATATAATTTATATACACTATATTATATATGTAATTCATTTCAGCTGCTAATGTTACACTTATGATCTTCATCTCTAATTCTTTTTATCTAATGATGAAGTTGAATATAAAGGTAGTTGATAAGCTATCTGCCAGGCCAAAAGAACAAGGTACAGTCACAATGGTTTCTGTATTTGCCATTCCAAGTCCTTTTTTGAGCAATATTATTAATAATGATCCCAGATAAAGGCACTGGCCCCAATGCAATCATCAATCTTCTAAAAGGCCAAGCCACTTAGAAGTTTCCAAAAATACAAGTGTTCTCTGAACTAATTCATCATTTGTCATCTTTAATAAATAGAATTCACAAAGCAAATCTGGTAGGTTTTCTAAATAATTGTACATATATATATACACATATATATCTGTGTGTTGTATGAATTAGTCACAGGGGAGCTCTATATTTAGACTTATTAGGAACCTCCATACTGCTTTCCAAGTGGTTGAACAAATTTACACTCCCACCAACAGTGTAGTAGGGTTCTCTTTTGGCCACATCCCCTCCAGCATTTCTTATTATTAGTTTTATTGATAATGGACATTCTTACTGGGGTGAAGTGGAATCTCAGTATTTCTTTTATTTTCTGAATATTAAATAATTCATACATACATTCGGACACACACACACAATCAATATTGTTTCTCATTAATCAGACACATTTCACTATAATGTTTAAGGTGACACTAGAGATAAATTTTGTGCTAAAAATACACAGCTTTCTTCTTCTCAGAGAAATTTTTATTTGCTTTTTTACTTCTGTGAATAATTCTTCCTAATCACCTCTGAATTTTTTTTTCTTTCAGTGATGGGGAATCAAGCCAAGGCATATGCTAGGCAAGTGTTCTACCTCTGAACTACATCCTTTCCCTTAAATCAGCAGTGATACTAATGTGTGTATTTGTGTGTGTATGTGTGTGTGTGTAATTAGAATTTTTAGAATAATGTTTGAGAATGTACCTCTGCAGTCAGACTAAATGCATTTCAATCTGCCCCACTATATTCTTGATGTGATGGCATTAGGTAAGTAACTCAAAAAATGTGCCTTGCTTTCCTTATATGTAAACTGTTAACTTCTTAAAACCACAACTTCTAATTTATAGAATGATTATGAAAATCAATTTATATATACATATATATACAATGCTTAAAATGGTGCTTCGTGTATTCATTGAATATTTTATTACAGTATTTGACAATATGAAATGATATGAAATATATTGTTCAAGTACTCAGTAACAAAAGACTCATTTGGTGTAAAGGCATACAACAGAAATTTTAAAACACATTTTGGAAAGCAATTTTTTAATGTAATTGATTGTTCTTCAGTCCAGGAACATATGTCCTATGGTCAGAACAAGAAACAGCAACACTCTAGTAGAACACGGTGGGCAAGGAGATGTAATCTGAAGTACATTGTTCTATTCTCTGTGAGCTCAACTCACACATAGTCCTATGAAGAAAAGCTATACTAGGCCTTGCTGTTGGTTCTGTGCTGGTACCCCATCTAACAGTTAGCAAGTTTCTCTCTTAACTCAAATAACTCTATCTCTCATTTCTTTGTGTCATGTTGCTTCCTCTTCACTGTTTAGATTGTGTCTCATGGATGGTGGTTCCCCTGACTGAAATTCTCATCATTGCATTTGCACCTGATACTAAGAATTCAGATTCCATTTTGAATACACATCCTCTTAGACTTTCTGACCCTTATTAAGAGTACTTTCTTATACCCAGTAGCCACTCTCTGTAACTAGTACTTCTCCATCAGAAAATTCATCATTTGTTACTGCAATTACTTAATTTTCTAACACATTTGCTGGACTTCCATTTCTTTGAGAGAAAGAAAAGTGTCCTAAATGCTGTGTTTTGTCCCAGCTCATTATTATAATGCTTCATATAAAATAGTAAGAGATGATAAAATAGTAAGAGATGCACACTAAATATGCAAAAAATTTAATTAAATGAGAACATATTGGATATCTGACATCTAATTTCTTTTCTATTTTGCTTTTCTAATTTATCCATTTTCTCTTTCTTTCTCTCCTTTCTTTCTTCCCTACCACTCCTTCTTTCCTCCTTTTCTTCCTTTCTGATAGGTCCTTCCTTCCTTCCTTCCTTCCTTCCTTTCTTTTCTTTCTGACCTTTCTTCTTTTTTTGTTCTTATTTCTTTCTTCCTTTCATCCTCTCTTTCTTTCTTTCTTTCTTTCTTTCTTTCTTTCTTTCTTTCTTTCTTTCTTTCTTTCTTTTTAACAGTGCTGGCAATTGAGGCCAGATTTTCTAAGGTACCCCATTACTAAGCTAAACATCCATCCTCATCAGTTTCTTAACTTTGTCTTTTAATTTGATATTTTTCTAATATCTTATTTTATATTTAGTCCTACATTGTGCTTTCCTTCTACAATAATGTTTCTCATACAGTTCCTCACTATGACATTTTAACTTATTCAATGCCATCAGATATATTTTCAATTTCACTAAAGATGTGAGCAGAAGACTTGATCCTGTAATGTTTCTATTAGAAGCACTGCTTGAAAGCCATGATTTTTGTCCAATAGAGAAACTATTGGCCTTCTCATTCAGCCTTACCTTAGTTTCTGTTACAAGTTATGTGAATTCAATATATGATAGCCATAAGGTATTGCCAGCTTTTGTCAGAAATCTACATTTACCAGGGTCCTGACATGCTGGTCACACTATTTTCCAAGAAGAAGCATACAGAAGAGCACAGAAAGCATAAAAGGAAACAAAATAGTATGTTAATTACACCTTGACTTTGGGTCCCACACCATTATGCAATTAACTAATCTGGCATGAAACATCTAGAATGATCCTTTGCCTCATTAGCCTTAAACTCGTACTCCAAGACAAAGCAAAGGCAATGATCTGTTTTCCTGAAGCCATGCATATATTCAAATGCACAGTTCCACTGAGATGAGATGTATCATTCCTTGAGTAAAGGTGTCTGGGGAGGAAGAGCAAGGAACAGGGTTCATCTTTAGTATCTAGACTCTTTCTCCCAGCTGTTCCTGTGCTGTAGGAGCAATGAAGTTATGTGAGAACAAGATGGAAAAGAAGGAGGTAGGTCGGCACAGGGCTAGGCTGGGATAAGATGAAGGAGAAGGAATTGAAGCAAAAGGAAGGCAGCCATGACCTGCTTACTATCACCAAAGACATTTTCCAAAGATGTCTGCAACAGAATCTCTCAATCTCTGTAGCATTCCCCAATGTGTTCTTGGCATTCTCCAGAGAGGATGCAATGTCTGTTTCCTTATCACATTGAATGGGAGAAAGCCTGTGATTTTTTTAACTAAGGTGATATAACAAAAGCAACACTATACCATGTCTAGGCATAGCCTTCCTCAGTTTTCAAGTGATAGTTTTGCAAATTTTTAGGATACTCTATCAGAACCAAGTTTTGTTGAAAAGCTGAAGTTCCATGGAAAGGGTATAGTGACTCACATGACTGACATATGAGTAAATCATCTTGGGTATGTAACCATATCAAAATTTCAGATAGCCCAAACCTCAGCCAACATGTGAGTATCTCTCTGGCTGTGTACAAGATCCTAATGGTGAACCTGCCCCACAGCTGAGTCCAATCAATTGCAATTACAAGAAATTATAATAAGTGGTTTGAAGTTAACTGAGTAACAGTGGCTTATGCCAGTAATCCTAGTTACTAATTAGGAAGCTGAGTTCTGAGGATCACAGTTTGAAGCCAGCCTTGGTATAAAAGTCTCTGAGACTCTTATCTCCAATTAACCACTAAATGCTGGAAGTAAAGCTTTGGCTCAAGTGATAGAGCATCAACCTTGATTGAAAAAGCTCAGTACTGGTGCACTCTCTCTCTCTCTCTCTCTCTCTCTCTCTCTCTCTCTCTCTCTCACACACACACACACACACACACACACACACACACACAAACTAAAGGCTATTTGTTGACACTTGAACATATTGGATATCTACTGAGTGAAGTATTGCTAAAATCAAAACTTAAGCTGTCTTCTATTAAATGTAATTCTAAACAGCCTTTACTTGATGGGACAACAAACGAAGACTATATATGGAGCTAAAATGATAGAGACAAGGACTAGCATGTTATGTATACATGTACATATACGTATACACACATAGATAGAGAGAGAGAGAGAGAGAGAGAGAGAGAGAGAGAGAGAGAGAGAGAGAGAGAGGTAGCTATTTGGAAGATCATCATTTGAGACCAGACCCAACAAGAAAAAATATAAGACCTCATATCAACAAATAAGGTTGTTACTGTGGCCTAACCTGTAGATAGGAGGATTGTAGTCCAAGGTCCAGGTAAAATTGTAAGACCTTATCCAAAATTAACTAGGACATGAATGTGTGGCAACATGTTTCTTATAGTAGAGCACCTGTTTAACAAGCATGCAACCCTGGGTTCAAAATGACAGGACCACTCCCTATCCAAATGTTGATAGTGAGGGTATTTTTAAAGGACAGTGAAAAGGTGATACATATTATATAATCATGGGAAATTTAGTGAAATGCTCACTTATGGCAATATGGAAATAAAGAAGATGAACCTAATCAAGTGACAGATCAAATGAATGTTAGTTTCTGACATTATTCTTTTGAGTTCATACGATAATTTTTACTTAAGGAAGGAAGAGTTAGAGAAGAATGATTTTAATCTTGTGCAGAATTTAGAGTAACTACAAATTAGCTTTTTCTCATCCTAGTGCTTCCCAAAGTTCTCAAAGTGGGAAGCAGACTCAAAGAACACATCAAATCTGGGGCCTGACAGTAAAATATGGCCTCAGGGTAAAATTATCATCAAAGATATGGATTTCAGACTTTTTGTTAAGAGCTCAAAATTTAAGGTGATACCTTAAAGACTCTTTGAACTAAATAAAAATGTTTCTAAGACTCTTAAGGATATTTTCCTAGACAGCTTTATAGCCAGGTGAGGGAATAGAGAAAATTGGCTTGAGAAAAATATAGGTATGTGTGCTGTCTAATGAAAGAGTTTTATTATTTCTGTGATATATAAGTAATCTGTACAGTTGAAAAGAGAATAATATCAACATAGACTGAAAAGGACAGAAATGGCTCATCATGAAATAAGGTCTCTAAGCCTCACATGATCACTGCAACCAGCAACCATATGGAAAATGGAGATGAACTAAGTCAAAGGTGAAATACCCTAAGCACTGAAAACAGTTTCCTTAACTATACACTGCTGATTATAAGGGGCTATCACATGTTTTAGGCATAATGAATTTTGAAATCTGCTCAGTAACACATAGATTTGTGGTCCAAATCTTTGAGACTCAATTTATCATCTACAGTATAAGCAAATGACCATGATAAGTCCTAAACACTGGTAAACTATAAACTATGAAAATCAGGATATCCAAAACAATGATTTCTTCTTTAATATCTGTTGCAATTATCCTTCCCTTTGGAATTTTTCAAGTATCCCAATATCCTCTGCTATCCCAGGTTGAAATCCAACTTCCCTGTTCATATTGGTAATAGTCTGAATTCAGTCTAAATCTCTGGGAAGACTCTCACTGACAAGCCTGGACATGAGGAAGTGTTATTCTCCATAGAAAGAGGCTTGTACATCTTGTGTTTAGAGGTGAAAAGTAGGCATGCATATTCATATACATGATTTTCATTCAAATTGTCGAGTTATTATATCATAGAAAACTTATAGAAAACTTATAGAATAGTAGATTTATCTTTTCTCTGGGGGAACAATGTTTTCCTAAGTATATCCAGAAAAAAATCACTAAGTTAAAGCACCTGTGCTTCTTAGTAACAATAATAATAATAATAGTAATAAATTCACAGGCAAACTACTAAAATCTGGGACAATTTAAAAAATTGTAAAAGTTTTGCCAATCAATACTTGATTAATTTAGTATTTAATTACTTTTTCTATTTTATTTTTTATATTATTTTTCTTTTATTTCCCAAATATGGACACAAATTCAGAGCTTCATGTTCACTTCAGTGGCTGGCACTCTACCATTTATCTCCAACCCAGCATATTGGGCTTGAAACCACATCTCAGTTTTCTGAGTAGCTAGACTTTCACGCATAAGCCATCAACCCCAATCTTTTTTGTCCATTGCTTTCTTCTGTTTTTGTCCATTCTTTTCTCTTTCTTTCTTCTTTTCTATCTTTCTTTCTTTTATTTTCTTTTTATGACAATAATTAAGTTTCCATGCAGAAGTTTTCCTTAAAAGTCTCATGCTCTACCAGCTGAGCTAGTGGGGTGCCTATAGTTTTCCTCAAGAATATTACACTTAATATAATTTTATGATCAAATTAACAATTTCAGCTAGAGAAACAAAGCCAAATTTGGGGGTTGAATTGTACTGGGAACATTTAGTGAACAGAGCACAACATATTGCCAGAAGTAAATTGGATCTTAAAGTTAGATCATTTTGAAAATTTTGTTTGATTTACTATATTTCTGTATTAAGTTCATAAGAAAATAAAATTCAATTACAGAAAAGCTAATACATAAGACCAGGACAAGTATCGCTATATAATGTACTTATCCTTCAATGACTTTAAAGTAAGCTCTTTTAAAAATTTCTGTGTGCTTGTGTGTGTGTGTGTGTGTGTGTGTGTGTGCATACAATGGGTTGTTTACCCTAAGTGGATGTGTTCTCAATTTATGAATATAGTTTAAGACTTATTTGTTGTTATATTAAGAAATGAACATCTTGGTGTGTGTGGTTGAAATTTTCCAGAGGTTGGAGTCTCCTTTTAGCATAATTTTAGCCCTCCCAATCCTTTGTGAAATGTGTAGAATCAGTATGTTTGCTTCAGTCTAGTTGGTCTCTTGGTTTGTGAAGGGACATGAAGTAGAAGTCATTATAGATTCACTTACAATGTCACAGTGATTTATTTTCCTTTTCTGCATGAAATTTATAGCCATAATGTGAACGAAACCTTTAAAATGAGAAGAAAATAATCCATCACCCTCATTAGTACCGTCTAGAGTTTTAACTGGACACCAAGATGTTTATTTAGAAATAGCAGAGCCAATAAGCTTTAAAATGCCCCTGATGCCTGGCATTTCAAACCAGATTCACTCAGTTCTTGCTTAGAATAAGGTAATAACACTTCAGCAGTCAGCAGTAGATAAGTCCTCAAGTCTTCGTTAACTTTGTATTTCAAAGGACATCTGTTTGCCACAGCACACACTACCCATGGACTTGGTACATTAAACCAACCATGTTGGTTATACTTGTCAAAGATTTAAAAACAATCACCAGTGGATATATTGAGCACTCTAGCAGAATGTTTCATAAAGCAAAATTTACATAACTGCTGCACACTTGCTACTAGTCAGGACAAAGGACCCTCTCTAGAAACAGATCTGGAGAGCATTTTGATTGCCTTACCTACCCCCAGAGGAATAGTATTGTTAATAGAGAAAAAAATTAAAACTGATAATTACTAAAAGGTTTTTCTTCCAGTATTTGAGATAGGGATATATAGCCAGTTGTTTTCAAAATAGTTAGCCTGAAAATATATTCAAACAATACTATGAATTCTTCTTTATGCTGTAAAGACAATTGCAACCTGACTTTTTAAAATAGGCTCACATTTAGAGATAATTTGGGCAGAATTGTTCTTCTCCAATTACATTGAAACAAATCTACATCTTTGCTGTATGATAACTCTTAAATCAAGAAACTAAATCCTATTCCTTATTTTTGACACTTCTTTAGTAATCAGGAGATGAGGAATATAACTTGTCCACTAATTCCAAATGTTTGAGCTAGAAAAATTGCTTCTAGGCAAATGATTATGTGCCAATGTGCCTTCTTACTTCTCCTGTCACTAAGAGATACCACTTGATCCCATCAATGCTCCCTAGCCTTTCCCAGTCAACACATTATTAGGTAGGAGGTGGCCAGTCAGATACAGATGCCTGAAATTATACAGCACTTGCATCTGTAATGAGAGAGTTTTTGCAACTCAATAAATCAAACTTGTTGGGCAATATCTGTTCCAAAATCGCCATAACACTCTAATGCTCCTATGTGTCAGAAAATAAGGGCAGATACCTTCTGCCAACAGCTAAAATTTGTCTAGTTTTTCTTCTTAAAAGTTTCACAGCCATACCCTATTGGTGCAAGTGGTAAATACTAATAAGATGCCCTAGGCTGCCAGGAACACCATGCATTAGACACAGAAATGACATATTACATTTTGAAGTCCAGGCATTGTTCTATATTTGTAATTTTCCCATTTTTAAACATATCATATTTTAATTTATAATGCACACATCATCTCTAATTTTTAGCATGTAAAGGATGTGGGCAGTCTTGAGAACACTACAGATGTCTGAAACAGATTAAAATGGATCCAACACTACAGATTGATTCTGAAATACTTTTATATACGGCAATCGAAACTACGTATGTTTAGTCTCCATTTCTTGAGATCTGTTTTTTTTTTTTTTTGGCCAGTCCTGGGCCTTGGACTCAGGGCCTGAGCACTGTCCCTGGCTTCTTCCCGCTCAAGGCTAGCACTCTGCCACTTGAGCCACAGCGCCGCTTCTGGCCGTTTTCTGTATATGTGGTGCTGGGGAATCGAACCTAGGGCCTCATGTATCCGAGGCAGGCACTCTTGCCACTAGGCTATATCCCCAGCCCCTTGAGATCTGTTTTTGAAAGTATGTTTTTGTTGTTGTTTTTTTTGGCCAGTCCTGGGCCTTGGACTCAGGGCCTGAGCACTGTCCCTGGCTTCTTCCCGCTCAAGGCTAGCACTCTGCCACTTGAGCCACAGCGCCGCTTCTGGCCATTTTCTGTATATGTGGTGCTGGGGAATCGAACCTAGGGCCTCGTGTATCCGAGGCAGGCACTCTTGCCACTAGGCCATATCCCCAGCCCGTGAAAGTATGTTTTGCTTGTGCTTTCTCAGTCTCCGAGATCTATGAAGTACTTTCTATATTAAAGCAGGCTTATATTTTTCTGCTTTTATTTCAGATACAAATTAATATCCATGATTACAAATTAATAACATCCATCATTTAAACCACAAACACTTTGTTTCTCATATCAGCTGATTTATAATATATATAGCACATATAACATATATAATCTCATGTTAAACATATGACATATACTCTATCCTTTATTACCATATTTTTGCTGTACCATTCCTCTATATTACTTTAGTATGATATTTCATTATGTATACACATAAAGCAATATATATGGATAGAGTTTTCACTGAATTAGTGTATATTTTTGTTCCTTTCAAATAATCTACATTTCTATAAATTGGAAAAATATAAGCCTTTTCATTCTTTGAAATTTTATTTTGGATTAGTTTGCTTTTAAGTGCTGGTCATTGAATCAAATGCAATGTATGTACTGGGCAAATATTCTCCCAATATTCTACCAAGCTGCATCTCAGCCCTACACTTTTATGAAGCGGAGGGTACAAGACACCAAAACAATTGTTCAACTCTCAAAACTAGGCCACTTTAAATACATAAACAAATAATTATACTGAAAAATATATCCAGAAAAAAAATATGTGATTTCACTGATGGGCAAGTAAATCCACAAAAATGATCAGCTTTCTCAACTGGAAACATGGTAGAGGCAATGTATACTGACATAAAAGAAAAAAAAAAAAAAAGAAAGAAAAGAAAAGAATGATTTTGCTGGTCATTTCCCAAAGTCTACCCACACAGTTGATAAAACTCAAACTAATGACAATAAAAAAACACCTTTTATTCATTGTGATATCAGCGGTCTTGACAAAGCACCTGGAGCACTTTGTACACCTTTGGAGAAATAATATTGTTTTTTATTCATTATACTCAGAGCCCATCAATCTAGTCACATCAAGAACAGTTTTCAACATGTCAAATATTTTGTTAGACTCTTCAAGACAGCACTGACAATTCATTTATTTCCTCTGCCTACTGTGAGAGATACATAGTTTATTTCAAACTTTTTATAGAGATATTCCATGGAACTTTAATGTGCCTCCTAAGCTCTCAGAACCATTAGCCAAATTTACCAAATTGCCCCTTCTACTGGGCACTTTAGTTCTAACATCCCTGTCCTGATTTACTTGATGTAATTTTTAGGTATTTTAGTCCAAGTCATGTGAATCAATATGGAATGATACTGCTTGTTTTTGTGTAGATTTTTTATTATAACACATTTTTGCATGACATAATTACATATAGTTCTTAAACTTTCTAGCTGGGATAGAAATAATTACATGGTACTCTCAAGCTTCCTAATTGGCATCACTTTTCCTCTGCCTAAATAATGTCAGTTAGAATTTTATTTTGTGAGATTCTCTTGCTATATACCCAAGCTTTATTGTAGTACTGCTGCTGGTTTGTCTGAATATGTGGTACTGGTCAGATTATTCAGTTCAGGTGACAGTCTATTTCTCTCAGATCACTCAAGTTCTTTGTACCCTCATTTCCATAGATTACTGAGAAGTTTGTTATTTGCTATTGTTCTCCTTTGCTGCATCCCTCTTTTCTCCCAGGCTGCTTCTGCTGTTCTCTTTGTCTATGATTTCCAGGAGTTTGTTTGATATATCTAGGTGATGATTTCTTTTACTTTCCCAAGTTTAGAGTTAAATGGGCTTCTTAAACATGCTCTGTTTAAAAAAAATAAATAAATGCTATTCTCCATGAGTCTTTTCTATGTTTCTGCAGGGATTTGTCCTTATGAAAGACATTAGTAACTTTTTTCCAGGTGAACAAAAGTATTTCATATCATAATGTTAAACAAAATAAATTAAACTTGATTATAAATCCTAAATCCTTAATTCTTACTGCTACCATAATTAATGTGCTCAAGGTAATTAAATCAGCATAAATATCACAGCTAGCTGAATTTCATGAAAAAAAGATCAGAAAATGTTATGCCCATTAATAACATTTGTAGCTATTCAACCAAGTACAATGCAATAAGGATAATTAAATCTTGTGCTTCAGGGAGCAAGTGGGATTGTTTAAGGAACAGAAAAGAAAATATGTCTTTATTCTTTGACCTAGGGAGATTGGTGGGAAGCCTGACTAGGTATGTTAATGGCATACTAAGAAGGATAGCATCTGTTCCCCTCTAAAATATTAGCACTTGGGTTGAAGCAGACTTAGCTGAATTGCATCTGATATTGAATTATAATAATTTTCACTTACAACGTGGTAAAAACAGACTCTGCCTTAATTTTATTATAGTTTGAAATTCCTAAGTATTGTCTTAAAATGTAAAGTGTATACTATCTCACAAATACAGCCAACTTACATTTTTGAAGGCCTGATGACATTTAAATTCTGTTTCAAAAATGGATTTCAATAGTTTTGAGTCCTCAGAGCAAATGTTTAATTTTTCTTTGCATGAGGTCTCTGCTGTCTGAATCTGAATTATCACTGTGTATCGAAGTCAACAGACATAAACATGCAGGTACTTGTCTGCTACATGCAAAGTGCCAAGCCATTTATAGACAAAAATCCTTAATTGAAATTTATTATGGAGTGATATTTTATTTTTAAACATTTTATTTTCTTTAAGAAGTTACACAAAGGGTTTCAATTCAACAAATCAATTTATAAATTCACTGTATTTGACCAAAGTCATTCCTTCCTTCATTCTCCCCGTCTGTGCTAAACCCTCCCATTCCTTCAAGTTACCTGGTTCTATTTTCACACACACACACACACACACACACACACACACACACACATATATATATATATAGAGAGAGAGAGAGAGAACATTAGGACCATGTTTGCTATTTAATGTTTTAGGAATAAATATGCCCTAGTACTGTCTGCAATTTCTTCTGCAATGTCTGTCTAGAACATTCAAATGTAATGCCTAAGAAGATGATAATTTCTAATTTTAAATATATGCCTAGTGCACATTTGCAATCCACCTAATTTAGTGGGCTCATATACTAATAGCAATGAGTTTTAATATGCTGAAAAACTTTAATTTTTGTTCTCAATTTCAGATTGTAAGTATATTTTTATTTTAATGTCTTCTTGAAGTTTAATTTTATTCCTATCTGCCCACATTTTTTTTCATGTTTGGGCCTCTGGGCTTTGCAAATTTACATATTTGAATTAATGTACCAAATAATGTTTGAAAGGATAATCTTATTAAATGTCTTTAAATGCAACACTTCTCCTAACTAGATAGACCTTATTAATTAACCTATGTTATCAAAACCTCCTGCTGGCTAGCTGCTAGGTTGTCTCTGGGGTCAAGTGGACCAACTGCTTCCTTTTAAACAACAGGAATTTGAGACTGAGTGATTTATGCCAAGTTAGATAGGGAAACAGCTCACTTTCCTAACACAAGACTCTATGCAGTCTAGAATTTACTCATTGGATAATGACTTAAGAGTTGATGACTTCTACTGAGCACTGGTAACTCACATATGTAATTCTATCTACTCAGACAGCTGAGATCTGAATTCCATTCAAAGCCAATCATGCCAGAAAAAGTCTGTGAGATTCTTTTCTCCAATTAACCACCAGAAAGCCACAAGTGATGGTATAGCTCAAATGGTAGAGTGCCAGCCTTGAACAAAATAGCTAAGGAACCATGCCCAACCAGAGTATGAGCCACAGTACCAGACCACACTCAAAACTTTGATGACTTTTGAGCTAAGGATGTGTGGTTTCTTTATCTCACCTTTAATTAAAGCTTTGTCTGAAGTCAGTTTACAAGTGACTATGAAATGATTTATCTATACCCCTTGTTACAATTTTATAATAACAAAATATTTTGGGTAGTGATAGATCTAGGAAAAGAGGTAAATAACTGTGAGCTAACATCGAGTATATCAAAACATGAACAGCATCCAGGTGCTAGTGCCTACTGTCTGTAATCAGACTCAGGAGGCTGAGATCTGAGGACCCCAGCAGTCAGGCAAGGCAGGAAAGTCCATGGAATCTTATCTTCAAATAAGCATCAGAAAACTGTGTGGAACTATGGTTCAAAGCAGTAGAGTGTTATCCCGAGCAGAAAAGAAAAGGTCAGGAACAGCGCCCAGGCCCTAAGTTTAAGCCCTATGGCAAACCAAAAAGAAAAGCATGTATAGCAAAGCTTTCAAGAATACAGATATAGGGGCTGGGGATATAGCCTAGTGGCAAGAGTGCCTGCCTCGGATACACGAGGCCCTAGGTTCGATTCCCCAGCACCACATATACAGAAAACGGCCAGAAGCGGCGCTGTGGCTCAAGTGGCGGAGTGCTAGCCTTGAGCGGGAAGAAGCCAGGGACAGTGCTCAGGCCCTGAGTCCAAGGCCTAGGACTGGCCAAAAAAAAAAAGAATACAGATATAATACCAATTGCATAATAGGAAAAGAAATGGAAAAACAAATACTATATCCAGATAAGACAGCTAAAACATGACCACTGTCACAAGGGTGTAGCTCTTTGAATTCCTAAACCTACTACCAGGTAACCATTTTTGATGTGATATTATCAGCATTTACCATATGATAAAATTCACTAAGTGTACAAAGAGAATTTGGAACAAAACAATTTCCCACTTTCACTCAAGGCAGCATTCTGACTCCTTTTTATCATAGTGTGGAGAGGAATATATGATCATCAGGGTTCAAAGCACTGCACTTTCAAATCTTTGAGCATGAGTCTTCAGGAGAGATAGTACAGTAGTGCAAGTTCTTGTGTTGTCCTAAGTCTCAGTAATATTAGTAATATTAAATTACCCAAATCCATTTTTGCTTCTTTTTTTTTTTTTTTTTGCCAGTCCTGGGCCTTGGACTCAGGGCCTGAGCACTGTCCCTGGCTTCTCTTTGCTCAAGGCTAGCACTCTGCCACTTGAGTCACAGCGCCACTTCTGGCCATTTTCTGTATATGTGGTGCTGGGGAATCGAACCCAGGGCTTCAAGTGTACGAGGCAAGCGCTCTTGCCACTAGGCCATATCCCCAGCCCTTTTGCTTCTTTTAATAGCAGATGTACCACAATATTTCAAATTTACCTGCACAAAGAAACAAATGTTCTTCATTATGTATATTCAGGGATTGTGGCAAGAACTTGCTGTCTTCCACTATCTTAAATATGTGTCTCTCTCCCTGTGTGAATATATGTATGCAAATACACACATGCATGTGTACACATGTGCTAAATGTGAAAAGCCACCTATACTTTAAACTCTGTGATATATTTCTGAAAGAACATGCCATGTGAACTCGTACTCCTTTTATTCTCATTTTCCTTGTCAGTTTGTTTGACTGGGTGGTTTGTCTAGTTTTGTTTCTCTTGTACTCCCTTCCTGTGGCTGTACCCTTGCTACCACCGTATTACATTTGAGTACCCTGGATATTGTCTATATGGGTAATAGAACTGGAGAAGAGAGGGAATACCATAATCGAGAGACAAAGAACAAAAAGACAAACCATTCAAAAAGCAACACTTAGAAACCATTTGGTGTAAACCCAACTGCACAACTCTTGATGGTAGAGGGGAAGGGGGAAGGGGGAGGGGGGGAAATGAGGGAGGAGGTAACAAGTAGAACAGAAATGTACTCACTTCACTGCCTTTCATATGAACCTGCAACCCCTCTGTATCACACTTTGACGATAAAAAAAAAAGAATAGCAGTGGTGTTGGCTAAATGGGTCTGTCATTGTAATAATTGCAATGGAGTGATTAATAGGACAGTACAATTGCTGTTGCAGCATTTGTTACACAAAAGAATGGTTGAATGGTTACTTTCAAAAATTAAAAATAGAAAACCAGAAAGACTACTGTGAAACTGCTTTATCTGCTTAACAAATGGAAATTCTTTAAAATGGCTATTTCTCAGAAATATTTTTAAAAGGGAAGATCTGGACTAAAATTGTTTTGTTAAATATATCTTCTCCTAGCAATTAATAATATGCTTCACTTGCAATTAGTAATGCAGAAGTTTAATAGCCAGGATTTACTGATAAAGTTAGCAGATATTGCCAACAAAGCTGTTTAAGTAGATCACTATATCATTAAAAATAGGTCCTTTTATCAGCCTGAATTTCCATTTGTAAAAATGACATATTTCTAAAGATTTCATCAGCCTTTACTACTGCACATAATCATGAATATCATACCAATGAAAACAAAGTTATTTTAATATGCCAAAAATAGATATAAAATGAATTCACACTGGTAATTCCATTAAGAGTAATATGGGTCACAATATTCTGAATCACTAATGTGCTAACATTGAGGCTTTGCTTATAGCACATTTTATATTCATAATAAGATTATTTACATATTACTACCATTGAAAGTATAAAGTATCACCAACAGTAAATAAAGTCTTGTTTTAGTTTCTCAATATCTCGATATCTTCAGTATCTTCCTTTGAGGTTGTGTGTGTGTGCGTGTGTGACCCTGGTGCTTTGAATATAGGGACTGGCCACTTTCCCTGAGTTTTTGTTGTTTTGTTTTGTTTTGTTTGTGTTTGATGTGGAGTGTGTGTGTGTGTGTGTGTGTGTGTGTGTGTGTGTGTGTGTGTTCCTGGGGCTTTGAATTCGGGCCTTGGGCACTTTTTCGGAGTTTATTTGCTTAAGGCTAGAATTCTATTACTAAACCCACAACTATACTTCTTTTTTTGGTGGTTAATTGGAGACCAAAGTCTCATGGACTTTCCTATCAGGCTGACTTCAAACTAAAATCTCAGCCTCCTGAGTAGCTAGGATTACAGGTACGAACCAACAGCTCCTGTTTCAATGTATTTTTAATCACTAAGTTATGATTTCATTCTTAGCATATAGTTAGAAGTCTAGATCATTGTCAGTAATTTTAAACCATAGTGTTATGCACAAATGCCCAGAATGCCTATGAACTAAAAAGTAAAAGAATCTCTCATATAATGTTGGAACACATTTCAGCAACTTCTCATATGGAGAAGGAAAGAAAGAGTTCATGATACTTAGTAGTCATTATTAGTCCACAGCACATCTGAAATATATTTGGCTTTATGTGGGACTATTCCTTAGCTTAATCTCTGGAAGTATTTCAAGACCTGTCTTCTGAAGTTCGTTTCCTTTTTCATCATTTTGCATTGTTAACTAATAAGGAATATTGGAGAATTGGAGTATTTCTCCCATTTCTCCCTGTAATTTCTCTCTCTCTCTCTCTCTCTCTCTCTCTCTCTCTCTCTCTCTCTCTCTCTCTCCCTCTCTCTCTCTCTGTCTCAGTCTCTCAGTCTCTCAGTCTCTCTGAAACTTATTAACTATTTATAGAATTTTGGAGACCAAAATGTCTTGAACATTTCTCAATTTCTTCTAGTCCAGGGTGGCCTTGTTATTTTCCTAAAACAAATCTACCTTACAACTTTATAGATTTTTCATGTATTTTAGAGGATTGACTTGATTTCCACAACCAATATCCATAATACTCTGCCTCATTTTATGGAATCTGGATGCATATTATTTTGGTAAAAATACTACTTTGTTAATTTGAGCACCACATTACTCCTTTCAAATAATATGTTAGTTATTTAAGGAAGTATATTAGAAGTATATTTAGTCTAACCATAAAGTTTACTATACAATTCTTCACTAGGCCTTTATTCTAATATGACTTTTTGTGTTAAGTCTATAATCATACCTTTCCCTAAGATTGTACCTTACTTCTCACGCCTTAAGTTGGATGTAAGAAAGTAGTTTCCTTTAGCAACTCTAGAATTCTAAATTGTCTCTATTGCTTCTCACTATGTCTTGCAAGCTGGATATTTATTTTCAGATGCTATCATGTTTTATACTTCTTCTGTATATTTATCAGACATATAACTGTTCAGCCATCAGCAACATTTTTACTAGGTACTTGAGTACTACATACAATGGGTTATAATTTTTCTACTGTATTATAATATTAGCCTTATTTTTCCTGGCCATTTATAGCATTTTTCTGGAAGCCCATAGTCTTGATCAAAATCATAATTTAGTTTCCTGTTGCAAGGATATCTCATTTCCTTGTCACAGCTGTGTTTAATGATCAGCTATTGCAATAATAAAATCTCTTAGCCTATTGCCCCAAGACTCAATGGCTTTAAGTATATATTATTTATTCTATTTATACATAAGCAAGTCAACTGAAGTATTTCTGCAGATATTGCAAACGGTAAGGGTTAAGACACATGGGCGAAATGAAGAACAGACCAGGACCCAGAGTTTGATCTACCGCAGCATAGCTGAACTTCTTTCTATGCACACAAAACACTCTCCTAGATCAGGCTTACACTGATTCTTTTTTCAACAAGTCTTCCGTATTTAGCTATGATGAAACTTGTGGTATAGTCATGTTTCTTTGGGCACAGCTTGGTTGTTTCTAACTCTGTCTATGAAGATGCATATAGAAAAATGGTACCACATGCTATTAGGTCTTTTCATTCTCTGCTAAAATTCACTATAAATATACTGGTGTGGGAAGGTCATAATACCAATCAAGCTGATTCAATGTGGCATGGCTTTGCATTCTAGGAAACATCACCAAGGACAGACGAGGTGTAAACCAAACACTAGCTCATCATGCTGAGAAATACATTTTACTTTCAACTGATAGTCTTGTAGGTAATTAGATAAGTTATATGTATCCTTTGTAGTATGGATCTTTTAACCAAAAGATTATGAAATGGCCTTTATTCACAAAGCATTAACTTTGTGGTCAAAAATGTATGCTACATGCAGAAAGTATACTGATGATATTTTCTTACAACCAGGTCTTCTGAATATAGTAATGAAAGAGATCTCCTACTCTGGAATGCATTTGTGTTCAGAGTTGCTTGGCTCAAATTAGGATTGGTAGATAGACATAAGAATCCTGGCAACAATGGTCTGGCCAGCATATTGATGACATAAAATTCCTTTATAGGCCATTGTGAAAACATGGAGTCCAGTGGATCTTCTTACATCATTCTGGTCATCAAGAAATATTTCCAAGGGATCTATTAGTCAAAGCCTGGAATTGGGATATATACTAAGTTTTTCCCATTTAGCCCAACTTGGAGATATCTAAATTGTAAATCACTATGTATCCAATGATCATCTATTTAACTTCTTGATTGTCAGAAAGAAAGTAGAGATCTTTAAGAGCTCTGTCTACTATCTTGTTCTTATTGGTACAACCCATTTTTAGGTGCAACTGTGGTAATCATTGTTGAAAGTACCCTAAGAGTCAGTTGGTCATTGAACAGTAGGAAAAAGAAAGTAGCAATAAATGACAATAGAGCAACATGGAGCCCTAGATTCTGTGCGGAATCTGTAAGGTACACCTCTACGTGTTTGGAAGTGCTAGAATTGGGGCATAAGGAAAGTTATTTATAAGAAAAAGTATGATTTACAGATGGCACAGTGATACAAATTGATTTATCTTCTTTAACAGCTCTAGGAATCCCTTCTACCTATTGGAGAAGACATTATAATGCAGAATCAGTGATCTCAAGGAGTATACTGCATGCCAAATCTCAAACTTAATAAATCTGAGACTCATATAATTTACAGAACAATTGGAACACACAAAAGAACTGAATTTCAAGGTATCTAGATCTTTCTTTTTTTTTTTAAAGTCTTGAATTTTCCCTTCAATTTCACTACTTAGGTTGAAAAATCTTATGGCAAAACATCAGACAGTAATAGAGATTTGTGGGCAGAAGCTTATTAATTCCTAGAAACTCTGCAGTAGAATGAACTGAAGATTATGGAAGAAGAAGATCACTGCTCCATAACTCTCACACTAATTCCTTCCACCTCTGTGTCATAGAGTATAAGGACAGGTTGGAAATAATTTGGTGTTTCTGAAGTAAGCATCTTGGATTAAGCCCAATTTTCTATTACTGCAAGCTGACTGTTTTAACTTGAAAAAAAATCTTAATAAATCTTGATTTCCTCTTACTAAAAAATGATTACCATAATTATTACCTATTTTATTTGGCTGTTTAAAATATTAAATCATCTTTACATATACAATGACATGAACCCAGTACCCAGTTAAAAAACAAAACAAAAAACAAATATAGGAAAAATATAGTAACACTCATTATCTTTCCTCTTCTCCAGTCTCTTCTCCAATTTTTCCCTCTAATCACTATATTTGTCTTACTCTTCTGTGTCTCTGTATCCCTTCCTGCATTCCTAGGAGTCTGGAGGCTTTCCACAGGCATTACATCAAATAATTGTGTAGTAGACAAACAAATTGAGTACTAGAGGAAAGTAGTGGAAGTGATACTCAGATGAGACTACAAATTAAAAGCCTGGGAATGCAACATATAATTAAACAAATCTTTACTGGTTTTGATCTTTGTAACTGGATCTTCTTTTGAAATGGATCCAGCCATGTAACCCAGGTTGGCCCCCAATTCATGACCTTCTGACTTAGTCCCCTGAGTGTTGGTATTATGGGTGTGTGTCATTATGTCTATCTATGATATCTATGAAAATTGACTGTCATGTCACATTTAAGCAGCATTGGACCAAATATTAGCAAACAATCTAATATATTAGGACCTTAGTATTAATGGCTTAGCATTGCTTAAAAGGTCAGTTACCATCCATCTTGCAAAGAAACATATAGCATTAAAAACCATTTGCTTTGCTCTATTGCCTGCTCTCATTCTAATGGCTATTTGTTAAGCAACTAGAGACGTGTTCTACAAAATATACTGGGCTGTGTGTCCAAACCCAAAAGTGAAACTTATAGTGAGTTGAGTTAGTTTCAACATTTTTTCTTAATGTTAGAGCACAAATGAAGCAAACATATATCTTGTTGACATTCAGTTCCATAAAATGTAGATTTATTTGTGCTTTGAGGGGGAAGAAACTATTGTACATTCTTTTCTCCCTCACAGTCTTTAGATGTGTAGTGTAGAATTTAGCCATGAGGAAAGGAGCTCACTGTAAAGTGCTTTAAACAATTCTGAGTTTTACTTTTATAGTACAAATGGCAGAGGCAGTGGGTAAGATGTGAATCAGCTACTCATAGCTGTTAGGGCTTAGGGTAAGAAAATCTGGGTGTTACCTTCAAAATATAGAGAGACCACTGCCTTAGTCCTCTCTTTTATTACAATTTAAGGTAGACTGATAAAGGATGAGCAAAAGTATGAAGGAATTGATTATTTGATTCTTCCTCTCTTTTAGTATTCTTTCCTAGAATCACTGCTGCTTAATTATATATATATATATATTTATATATTTATATTTATATTTATATGTGATATATAGTATATATGTCGCATGGGAGAACTCAGTTTTATATGGTCATTTCAATTTATAGAAACAGTTGGAGAACACACATGATTCCACAGACTTATGGATGCCCAATTTTTGATAAGGGTGCCAAAATTATCAAGTGGAAGCAAGACAGCATCTTCATCAAATGGTGCTAGCAGAACTGGTTATACGCATGTAGAAAACTAAAGTTAGATCTTTGTATATCACCATGTACCAGAATCAACGCCAAGTGGATCAAAGACCTCAAGGTAAGAGAAGATACCTTGAAAAGATTACAGGAAGTGATAGGTTATTAGCTAGGACTCCTTGGCAGAGGTTAAAACTTTCTAAAGGTCCAAAAACATAAGAATTAAAAGAAAGGCAGCATAAATAGGATAGCATTAAACAGCAGAGCTTCTGCATGGCACAAGACATAGCCAGCAAGATAAGTAGAAAGCCCACAGATTGGGAGAAGATTTTCACTAGCTACACAACAGACAAGCACCTTATATAAAAATATAGATAGAGCTCAAAAAATTAAACCTTCCAATAAAAAAAATCCTCCAAGAAACAACCATCCCATTAAAAAGTGGGCTAAAGAAATAGTCTTCTCTGAAGAAGAAATAAGAATAGCCAAGACACACAAAAAGAAGTGTTCAACATCTCTGGTCATAAAAGAAATGCAAATCAAAATCCTATTGAGATTCCACTTCACCCCAGTTAGAATGGCCATTATCAACAAAACTAAAACTAGTAGGTACTGGCAGGATGTGACCTAAAGGGAACCCTCCTACACTGTTGGTGGGAGTGTAAACTGGTTCAACCACTCTGGGGAGCAGTATGGAGGTTGCTAAAATGACCAAACATAGAACTCCCCTATGATCCAGTAATCCCACCCCTAAGTATTTACACAAATGATCACAAACAAGACCACACTAAAGCTACTAACACAATTATGTTCATTGCATCAATATATAGCCAAGATATGGAACCAAGCCAGATGACTCTCAGTAGATGAATGGATCAAGAAAATGTGGTACATATACACAATAGAATTCTATGCTTCTATCAGAAAGAATGGCATTGTCCCATTTGCAAGGAAATGAAAAGACTTGGAAAAAATCATATTAAGCAAAGTAAGTCAGACCCAAAGAAGCATAGGCTCCATAGTTTCCTTCATTTGTAACAATTAGTATATGTCAAGGATAGTCCTAACAGTATCACAAAAGCTCAATAGGTATATTCATTTAACCATATAAAATTATGTTAATCAAAATGAATTGCAAGAGGGCTGGGAATATGGCCTAGTGGCAAGAGAGCTTGCCTCATATACATGAAGCCCTGGGTTCGATTCCCCAGGACCACATATATAGAAAATGGCCAGAAGTGACGCTGTGGCTCAAGTGGCAGAATGCTAGCCTTGAGCAAAAGGAAGCCAGGGACAGTGCTCAGGACCTGAGTTCAAGGCCCAGTACTGGCAAAAAAAAAAAAAAGATAAAATGAACTGCAAGATAAGGAACAAGAGGGTTTTTGTTGATGATGTTGTGTTTTTATTAATATACTGTAGGAAGTTCTTTCTCCCCACCCCCACCCACCCCGTTTGGTTTATCCCTGGTAGTCACTGTGTTAGATTCTGGTATCCTTTGCCTTGTATATATGTTTATCTGATTTGGGGAAGGGAAAAGGAATAACAAAGTGGTGAAATTAAGGGCAAAGGGTGAATCCATGCAACAGCAGTACTGACAAGATGCTAGGCTGGAGATGAGCTCTATAATGGGTGGTGGGAGGTGGTGGGGGGAAGAATAGAGGGAGAAAAGTGAGGGACAGGGTAAAAATGTTCAACAAGAAATGTACTCATTTCCTTACTTATGTAATTATAACCTCTCTGTACATCACCTTTACAACAAAATAAAAGTAAATAAAAAAAGAAGTATTTGGAGAAGACAAATGCTTAGAGGTTATAGGTGTTTATGGCAACATTAGAGTATGATTAGTGAGGAACAAAGTTAGACTATGGATACAGTAAATAATATCTCTTGAGGTTCACATTTTGACTTTTTAATATCCACTCACAACATTTGTACATAACTCATACCTATCCATGCATGAGGCATAATCCTGTCTCTTCAAAAGAAATAGTTCTAAACATTATTCAATGAGCCCTCAAGACAAAACACGGAATCTCTGGATAGACTTTAACGTCTCCAACTGAGTTGAGATTTGGTTGTCTGTGGTTCAATGTACAAAGTAAATTGCAACTTACAAATATGTATGGACATAGCTGAAAAAGAAGGCAAGAGGACAAGAAATGCAAAAATTAAACAAAATTACAATAGAATAGGAAGTACAGCACTACTGTATTGAAGAATCAAAAGAAAGTTAAAGAGCTAGCAATATATTCCATGAAAATACATTTAAGTTTAATACCAAGAAATTTTTTTTTAACCTTTCATTGCAGAAATGATTAGATGAGTGGCAATCCTTCATTATAGATGCTCAGAATATGTACCTTAACTGTTTACTCAGTGGCTGCCATTAAAAAGGTATTGGCAAAAATGGTTCTGAATAAGGCTGAGCAGCTAATCCCCTGCTGTGTGCCACAATAGGAACATAGAAAACATTCTATTAAAAATGACTGGTCCTTTAGTGTCAACAGGGAGACTCACACTCTCAAAGAAATACAAATCAAAAACTAATTATAAACAACAATAAGCTTCGGAATTTGAGTGACTAAAACCCAACAGAGAAAAGAAAGGCTTGGAGGTATGGCCCCTATTTCTTCCAAATATCTGCAAATTTCCTTTGTCATACACTGAAGACAAGTCCCAATATCGAAGTGCTTTTGGGAGTTTGATGGGCTCTGGAGGCCAAGGGCAGGAAAGAAATATCAAGATGGCTGAGATTTGAGGGACTAGCATCAAGAGAAGAAAATGCCATTTATTTATTCAATTTTTATGTAAATATTCTCCAAACCCTGTCTCTAAAACAAAAGCAAAATACCCAAAGCAAAAAACAAATGAATGAAAGAGAAAGCAGCCTTTGGAGACTAAAACTGGGCATAGAATAGACAGTCTCAAGATACTGGGTGACCAAAGCAATCCACGGCTCAGCAGGAAGAGACAATGTGTTAAAAACTCTGGAGTTTCATTTGAGACCATGGAAAGACTAGGCAAGAAAGGTAAGAATGACAAAGAAATAGACAAATCCCAAGGAAGTCTCAAACCTATTCTCAACTGGATCAAGGCAATCTCCACATAATCTTTCCTTCTGCCACAAGAAACTCAAATCTTTAAAATCAATGTAAATGATAATGTTATTCAAGGCCTCTGTAATTTTCATATACAATGTCAGGAACCTATTAAAAATCTCAGAAATGTTAATAAAAATAATTTCATGAGGCTCCAGGAGTATTACATGAGTTCATTATTAGCCCATATATTAAAATTTAGATTTTCTAATTGAAGCCATTGAAGATTCATGGTGCATTATAGGGTGCATATATATATATATATATATATATATATATATCCTATAGTATATATCCTATAATATATATCCTATAATATAATATTCTTATTTTAGCTCCAATTGTGTTTGTACTTTTCTACCATGTCTTCATGCCTCCACACAATCTATTTTTCTTCATTTTCTATTTACATTTTCTCTTCTTTTCTAACATATCTCTGAATTAAATACTTTTTCCCCCCCAGGCCCAGGGCTTGAACTCAGAGCCTGAGCATTGTCTTTGGCTTCTTTTTGCTCAGGGCTAGCATTCTACCACTTCGGAGTGCCACTTCTGTATATGTGGTGCTGAGGAATCAAACCCAGGGCTTTATGTATGCTAGGCAAACAATCTACACCAGATCACATTCACAGCCTCCTGAGTTAGATACTGTACTTATTCCCATTTCATACATCAAGGAGTTGAGAACCAAAGACTCAATAACCATTCCCAAGTCACATACCTGGAAGGAACTTGAGAAGTCTGGTTCTAGCATCCATGAACCCATACTACGTCACAGAATAAAATGATATGACTTTTATTTTACAAAACAGACCTATGGGATAAAAAGATGTCAAATATTAACCTAAGTTAGCTTCACTTTCATTTATATTTTCATATTTTCCAATTTCTCACCAATATTACTTTTCCATATGTCTGCAAGACATCAAAAAATTTATAAAATCATTCTAACTTGTAACTATCAGTTGCCATTTTTCTATCACAATTACATAAAGATTGAGCAGATATAGCTATATTGGTTCATTCCATCAAATGCAAATTTAGTTTTATAAAGATCCTACAATTATAGTTAAATGTGAATTGACTTGAAAAATTGAAAAATATATGCTACAGTTACATACCCAGCAGGCAACAGTTCTTTTTTGAGGTTTATCAACCATTTCATGAAAACCACATTTGTCATCAAGTTTCCTACAGGTAGCAATTTTCTCTTTGTAGTTTAATAACCTAGAATTGTAGTATATCACAATGCACTCCCATCTCACTGTTAAAATTGAATTAGTGTCCAAGGGGTGCAAAACTTCCCTCCATATGCTATTTAAATAAGCTTTAACACAACATGTTTAGGTAAAGCATTTCATCTATCACCGCAACAGTGAGGGCTGCATATTTGGTAAACCAAACGATGCTTGGTAACTTAAAATTGAAAGCAGAGTTTTAAAAATTGTATTATTATACGAAAGGCAAAATCAACTCAAGTAGTAGTCAAAGAAATTGGCTTTATGAGCATGAAATTGCACAGTGGTAGGAGAGTAAGGGTGTCACAGGGGACAAGTCATTGAAGGTATAAAGACATCACACATGGATTATACCCCAGTACCTGTAGCACCCTTGCTTTATAAATGGTTCCTGCCATAACTCAGTCACACCAGGCAGCACAAAACTTCTCCTGGAGCATACACTGTTCAGAAACTCACAAGTCATCCTGAATGTGACAGAAAAATAAAAGCTTTCTTCTGAGGACTCCTGATTAACAACTCATAAAGTCACCAGTTCCCCAGGTAAGTTTTCTTTTTTTTAGTAAGTGTTGGAAATTGTCAGCGTCTCCAGCCTCCCACGCTCTCCTGACCTGCAGGAGAGGTGGGGAAACACGCCCCAACCTGGCGAGCCAAGAGGAGGAAAGGGTGGACAGACTGCCCACACCCAGCCCTCCCCCACCGGAGGACAGACAGCCCAGGAGCTTAAGTCATTGCAAAGGCTCATTTATTGAGGTAGATCCTTCTATTAAATAAGGCACATGAGCCAATCAGGTCAAAGATAGGCAGGAAGGGGAGGGGTGTATGTGCACCTATCTAGGGACTGTGAGGGGCAGCCTGAACTGTCTGTCAAGGGTGGAGGGCCGAGGGACCAATCCTAAGAGGCGGCCTTATTTTACCTTACAGCCCACAGGACCGCTTCGGGGTTCACCACCAGGCCCCATCTTGGCCACATGTGGTCCCAAGGCTGGGAAGCAGGGCCAGCTAGAACCACCTTTCCAGTGTAATAGCCACATGTGACCCTGAGGCTGGGAAACAGTCGGGGCCAACTAGGACCACCTCTGAGGCAAGGCATCCGGGCATGCCCCACAGGAAATAATCAGCAAACGAACATAGATATTGCCATTTTGAGTTAGCAAACCAAAACAAAAACAAATAATAATAAATCCAAGAAGTTTCTGTATGAAGAGTGTGTGTGTGTGTGTGTGTGTGTGTGTGTGTGTATCAGTCATGGCTTGTTTATGCTTTTAGTTATTTATTCATAATGACACTTATTTCAATTTTCACAAATCTAAATATCGGATCAGAAAAGACTCTAAGGTAGCAGTTGGACTCTAAATACGATTCACTACTAGCTTCTTTGGAAATGTAACAGAAAAAGAGAAGTTTGCGTTTCCTTAAGCAATTTTTAATGATGTTTGGGTATCTTTTGGGGGAGCCATTCCAAAAACCATAGATTATTGAAATATACTGTTTCTAGGACTTACTAGTATGTTTTACATATGCAGCCTTTAGTACTGATTGTGTGTGTGCGTGTGTGGGTGTGCATGCACATTTTATTTTTTATAGTGAGGACTTATATTTGGAGTTAACAGCCATTTACTTCAAACTGATTTTCATATGATTTTTTAATGTCTTCTTTAAGTGTACTGTATTTAATCATTTTTATAAAATGGATATATGTTACTAGAAATATATATGAAATATTACTGCAAAAATATTCATTGGCATAGCCATACCACATTTTAAATTTAGGTTTAGTAAAGATAGACTTTCATATAGCTGCTTCATAAAGATGAAATATATATATAAATATATATTCCTTTTTGTAGAGCCAAATTGACTTAGAAATTTGCTAGAATGGATGCTACTTTACAAGAAACAAAGTAATGAGGAAAAAATATAATATTCACAGCAGTCAGTGCTGAGCAGCATCAGGACCATACAAAACTAGAAGAGAATTTGAAAGAATAAGTTAACCATGTTTTCTAAGTTTTAGTCCAACTAATGGCATTAAATTACTTTTGGCTTTTCCTTTAGGACATAAGGTACTCTGCTAAAATAGGCTGTGTATCCAGAAAAGCTTTTTTTCATACAGGTGAAGCCATCTGGTCATTAATTTGCCTTGAAATTTCTGTGAGGTGCTGAGGGCAAAGTAGCAGCTGTCATCAGTGAACTGTGTAGAAACAATAATCATATGGTTTCATCCCAGCTTAACATAAGGAAAAAACAGGTGGGGGGAGACTGACAGAGACTAAGAGGGAGGAAGAAAAGCACCAAACAGAAAGCAGAATCTAAATGCCCTCACAATTTTAACCTGAAAGTGAATAATATTATTTAGTTGGGATCCAGATTTTTCTATTTATTTACCTTTCCAAAATTCACTGAAATCAGGACCTGTCTAGTCAATGGAAACAAATGAACTGCACTGATATCCAGTGTGAAATATCTACATCCAAAATGGACCTTATTACTAATAAAATCCTATATTAATAATGACAACGGATTTTGCATTGTCCTCTTCTTCTAATACAATGGTTCTCAACTGGGGATGACTATGCCCAAGTACCTTTGGTAGAGTCCTGGAATCCTGTCCTGTTTGCTGTCACTACTGAGCGACCCCAGCCTCTGGAGGGCAGCTCCCACCAATGACATTGAACCTCTTTCAATGCACGGTACTTCTTCCTATAATAAAACAATTTCCAGGCCATTTCTAGCCTATGTTTTAGACACAAGGATGAAGAGAATACGGTAGAAAGAGTGAAACTGACTGGAATGGAGTGTAAACAGGTTTGGAGATAGGACAATGACCCCTCCTTCCTCCAGTGTAACTCATTGAAGCCAATAAATAAAATAATTTTCTATTCCAAAATCTCTATGGCATCAAAGTTGAGAAATCTGCCTTAATGTAAACAATGCATTCTAAATATCATAAATGTAAAGTGATAAAACCCAGTCCAGACTTGCTAAGTTATAGGATTTACAAAGCCTGACATTGTGATGAAGAGTAAAGTAATGTCAGGTGCTGGTGACTCACATCTGTAAGCCTACCTATTCAAGAGACTGAGACCTGAGGGTCCAAGTTTAAAGCCAGTCTAGGAAGAAAAACCTGTGGGAATGTCATTTCCAATTAACCACCAAAAAAAAAAAAAAAGTGGGAGTGTGGCTCCAGTGGGAATTGGGCCAGCACTGGACAGAAAAACCAAGCAGGTGTGCAAGCCCCAAGTACCAGTACACACACACACACACACACACACACACACACACACACAAGAGACAGACAGAATTAAAGCAAGTAAATCCTTTTTTGTAGAATTCCTTCTATAGAAAGTAGTGGGGACAGATCCTCTATCTGCTTTCAGGTTCACTCTGTCTCCCATTGTTTAGAATTCATCTCATAGAAGAGATCCAGGTGCAGAGCTTAACAGTAAATGACTATCAATGTGACTAAAGAGAGACCGATCTAATTCGGACTGATATGTGACACTCGATCTCTCCACAGTCATGGCGTTCCAGTCTGCAAATTGTTCTAGAATCAGGTGGCCTCAGAGAACTTCAGTTTAAAACACACACACACACACACACACACACACACACACACACACACGAACTTGTTGAAATAATGTTTTAAAATATAGCCAAACACATTGCAAGCACATATGCGTGAAATGTCTGTATTACACACACCAGTACTGCATTGAAGGAGTTAAGGCTTGTGACTAGTAGTAGAGGTAAGCTTTACAGACAGCTCACTTCCACCAACCTCAAAGACTTTTGGACTATCAGAAGCGTATGAGAGATTTCCCCTATTCTGCTGTAAGTTGCTTACCTGATGCCCTCAAAGAATGTACTTGATAAAATGCAGTCAGCTATGGCTTACTTTGGTTCTGCAACTATAGAAATTGATCTAACCTTTTCCATGGCAGAACAGGACAACTTGAATCCTGAGCCATAGCCACTCACATCTGGAGCAAAATAAACTAACTCTTATTCTGGTGGAGGAAAGAGTTTTAATTCTACAATATATAACTATATAAATACAATTTTATAATAAAGAAAACACTTGTCCCTAAGAAAAATTGGACTCTGATAGAGCCAAAAAGTGTCAGTTCTTAATTTTATAAATTCATAGCTATGTAGACACAAATGTACAAGAGCTAAGGATGAGGAATCTGTACTTCTTAGAGGCAGAGGAGGACCATTAAGCTTTAAAAGGTAATAGCAAAGACAATTCCAGGACACAGAATTGGAATGCAGTATAAACATTGTGGTAATGTAAGAACTTATCCACAACCTATACATCTACATCATAGTCAGTGATAATTATGGAAAAAATAGTTGTAAATTGCTCTTCTGCATAACTACTAATTTCTGTGAATAACTTTTTATAATCATAGATTACCTAGAATAATTAGAATCAATCAAAATACTGACTTTAGATTTGTGCAGTTCCATTTTTCTAGTACTGTTGTTGAACTGATTTCTATACTATCAGATTTCTATGTCTTTCAATTATTAACTAGGAATGTTTCACTGTCCTGGACAAGTACCTACTCTTTTTCTTTTTATGATTATTTATATGCATGTACCAGAGAAACAAGAACTGCTGTAAGCCCAGTTGCCAGGAATACATATTAGAGAAAATTATGTGTCCAACATATGAAATTTTGCTGTAGAATAATTTGCCAATCTGTGAATTTGTAGTTGAAAGTTCTTCAAAAAGGAAACACCACCTCCATCTTCCTATGCCTGGTTGAATTAATTGTACAGATGCCAGTAAGTATTATTAGTTGTTTATCTTTGAATTTACTATAATAAATCCCAACATATAGATGTTTAATGCTATGCAAAAATAATTATTTGATATGCATTTCAATTAAAAGGTACTGTTTGCAAACAAAGAATTTGTGACATCAATGTAATGTTTCTGACTAAAATGCACCATATTCATTCATGAATTGGTTTGTTAAGTGGCAACTCATTTGTACAACTACTTAAGGTAATAAAAATATAAACCATTCTGAGATTAAGAGCATTTATCATATAGAAACTTTCTAAAATGGTCTAGGTCAGGCAAAAACAGATGATAGACTTTACTTCTAGTAATCAGAGAACAGAAAGTAGCCAAATTTCCACGTAGTCATCTCATATATCACTTTAAAAATTTTTGCACTTTTTACATATTTGTCGGCAATTTTATTCAAATTTTTATTATCAAAATGATGTACAGAGAGGTTACAGTTTCATATGGTAGGCATTGGATACATTTCTTGTATTGTTTGTTACCTTGTCCCGCATACCCCCCTCCCCCCTCCCCCTTACCCATTCCCCCCCTGAGGTGTTCAGTTCACTTACACCAAACAGTTTTGCAAGTATTGCTTTTGTAGTTGTTTTTCTTTTTTTACCCTGTGTCTCTCAATTTTGGTATTCCCTTTCAATTTCCTACTTCCAATACCAGTATACACGGTTTCCAATATACTCAGATAAGATTACAGAGATAGTGTAGGTACAACCACAGGAAGGTGATACAAGAACATCATCAATAATAGAAGCTACAGATACACCTGGGACGTTGAAAGTAGTTACAACTGTGTTACAACAATTGTCTCCATAACATGGAGTTCATTTCACTTAGCATCATCTTAGGTGTTCATAAGGGTATAGCTATTGGGCTCCTGTGATCCTCTGCTATGACGTGCCTAAACGTGTACTAATTATTCCCAATAAGGGAGGCCATAAAGTCCGTGTTTCTTTGGGTCTGGCTCACTTCACTTAGTATAATTTTTTCCAAGTCCTTCCATTTCCTTACAAATGGTACAATGTCATTCTTTCTGATAGAGGCATAAAATTCCATTGTGTATATGTACCATATTTTACTGACCCATTCATCTACTGAGGGGCATCTGGGTTGGTTCCAGATTCTCGCTATGACAAATTGTACTGCGATGAACATTGTTGTGCTGGTGGCATTACTGTGAGTTTGTTTGTGGTCTTTTGGATAGATACCCAAAAGTGGGGCTGCTGGGTCATAGGGGAGTTCTATATTTAGCCTTCTGAGGACTCTCCATACTGCTTGCCAGAGTGGCTGAACCAGTTTACATTCCCACCAACAATGAAGTAGGGTTCCCTTTTGGCCACATCCCCTCCAACAATTGTTATTGTTAGTTTTCTTGATATAGGACATTCTTACTGGGGTGAGATGGAATCTCAATGTTGTTTTGATTTGCATTTCTTTTATGGCCAGTGATGTAGAGCACTTTTTCATATGTCTCCTGGGCATTCTCATTTCCTCATCAGAAAAGTCTCTTTGTAAGTCTTTAGCCCACTTGATGAGGGTGCTATTGGTTCTTTGCGGTTTTGTTTTGGAAGAGGGTAATTTTTTTAGTTCTGCATATATTTTAGATATGAGGCCTTTGTCCATTGAATGGCCGGTAAAGATCTTCTCCCAGTCTGTGGGCTTTCTGTTTATCTTGCGAGCTATGTCCTTTGCCGTGCAGAAGCTATGCAGTTTGATGCAGTCCCATTTGTCCAACCTTTCTTTGATTTGTAGCCTTTCTGGGTCTTTGTTAAGGAAGCTCCGTCCTGTGCCAAGGAGCCCAAGTGTTTCTCCTACTCCTTCCTTTAGTGTTTTCAGGGTGTCTGTTTTGATTTCGAGGTCTTTAATCCATTTGGAACTGATTTTGGTGCAGGGTGATATATAAGGATCTAGTTTTAGTTTGTTGCATGTGTTGAGCCAGTTTTGCGAGCACCATTTGTTAAAGAGGCTATCTTTCTTCCATACTATTGTTTTAGCTCCTTTATCAAAGATTAAGTAGGCAGAGTTCTGTGGGTTCATTTCTGGGTCTTCAATTCTGTTCCATTGGTCTTCAGGCCTGTTCCGGTGCCAATAACAGCTGTTTTTATTACTATAGCTTTATCATACAGCTTGAAGTTGGGTATTGTAATTCCTCCAGCACTGTTCTTTCTGCTTAGGATTGTTTTTGCTATTCTAGGTCTTTTATTGTTCCATAAGAATTTCTGGATTGCTTCCTCTATTTCATTAAAAAATGGTGTTGGGATATTAATGGGTATTGCATTGAATTTGTAGATAGCCTTTGGCAATATTGCCATTTTGATTATATTAATCCTCCCAATCCAGGAGTATGGGAGGTTTTTCCATTTCCTTAGTTCTGACTTAATTTTGTTTTTCAAAGTTTTAAAGTTCTCCTCAAAGAGGTCTTTCACTTCTTTGTTTAGGGTTATGCCTAGGTATTTTATGTTTTTGGGGGCTACTGCAAAAGGAGTTGCTTTCCTGATTTCAGCCTCGGTCTTCGGGTCGTTAGCATAGAGAAAAGCCGTTGATTTTTGAAGGTTTATTTTATGTACTGCAACTTTGCCAAAGTTTTGGATCAGCTCTAATAGTTTGGGGGTAGAGTCTATGGGATTCTTTAGGTATAGGATCATGTCATCTGCGAAGAGAGAAAGTTTAACTTCATCTTTTCCTATTTGGATCCCCTTTATATTTTCTTCTTGCCTAATTGCTCTGGCTAGGAATTCTAGTACTATGTTGAAGAGCAGGGGAGAGAGTGGACATCCCTGCCTTGTTTCTGATTCTAAAGGGAATGGCTTTAGTTTCTCACCATTTATAGTTATGCTTGCTGTTGGTTTGTCATAAACTGCCTTGATTATATGCAGGAATGTTCCCTGGAATCCCAGTTTTTCCAGGGCTTTAAGCATAAATGGGTACTGGATTTTATCGAACGCTTTTTCCGCATCCAGAGATAAAACCATGTGGTTCTTTACCTTGCTCTGGTTGATGTGGTGGATTACATTAATTGACTTGCGATATTAAACCAACTTTGGATCCCTGGAATGAAACCAGTTTGATCGTGGTGTATGATTTTTTTGATGACCTGTTGAAGTTGATTGGCCAGAATTTTTTTGAGAATTTTGCGTCTATGTTCATCAGGGAGATTGGTCTGTAGTCCTCTTTCCGTGATGAGTCCCTGCCTGGTTTGGGGATTAGGGTTATACTGGCTTCATAGAATGAGTCTGGTAGTGAACGTTCTCTTTCAATTTCATTGAAGAGTTTGAGAAATACTGGTGTGAGTTCTGTTTTGAAGGCCTTGTAGAATTCTTCAGTGAATCCGTCTGGACCTGGGCTTTTCTTGGATGGCAGATCATTTATTGCCATTTCTATTTCAATACTGGATATGGGTCTGTTTAGAAGGTTTAAATCTTCATGGTTCAGTTTGGGGATATGAATTTTTTCTAGGAAATCATCCATTTCTTCCAAGTTCTCGAATTTGTTGGCATAAAGGTTTGCAAAATAGTCCCTTATTATTTTCTGAATTTTGGTTATTTCTGTGGTGATGTTACCTGTTTCATCTCTTATCTTGTTTATTTGAGTGTGCTGCCTTCATTTCTTGGTCAGGATTGCCAGGGGTCTGTCTATCTTGTTGATTTTTTCAAAGAACCAACTCTTTGTTTTGTTGATTCTGTCAATGGTTTGTTTCCTCTCTAATTGATTTAATTCTGATTTGATTTCAATTATTGGCTTCCGTCTATTGACATGGGGTTTGGCTTGTTGTTCTCTCTCAAGGAAATTAAGGTGCTTCTTTAAATTATTGAGTTGCTGTTTCTCCAGCTTGTTGAAGTATGCACTCAGAGATATAAATTTTCCTCTGAGTACTGCCTTTGCTGTGTCCCAAAGGAGCTGGTACTTTGTGTCCTCAACTTGGTTGAAGTCCATAAACATTTGAATTTCTGTTTTAATTTCTTCAATGATCCACTGATGGTTCAGCAGTGTGTTCTTTAGTCTCCAAGAATTGTGGGATTTTCTGTGGTGGCTGAATGAGTTGAGCTCTAATTTTATTCCATTGTGGTCTGAGAGAATGCAGGGAATGATTTTGATACTTCTGAATTTGTACAGATTTTCTTTGTGCCCTAAGATGTGATCTATTTTGGAGAATGTTCCATGTGCTGCCGAAAAGAATGTGTATTCTGTCCTTGCTGGGTGGAATATTCTGTAGATGTCGATTAAGTCTAGTTGGTCTATGCAATTGCACAGCTAGTGCTCTGCAGCTCCTCCACTGTCTTCCCCAAACTCCAAAAGGTCACTTCTATCCCTCACAAAGAGGCCTTTGACCACCAGGCTGCTGCCTGAGGAGGTCTGCATCCAACCAACCAACCAAAGCCAAGATAATATCATGCATGAGCTCAATTGCCAGAGGCTCTTCATGGAATGCTGGGAGAGTACTGAGCAGAAAAGACAAATCTTGTCGGCATTTTTGTCATCAAATGACCTAGATACTTTAAGGAAAGACTATATATACTTCCAAAGAGTGAAGTTGGTGGGAATCTCAACATTTCAGCAAGTTGTCATATTGGAAAAGAACACAGAATAGTTATTTCACTGTGGGCTATTGTGGTAAAAAAAAAAAAATATTCCTGACTTAAATGGGTGTGCCTGTATCCTAGCTCGTGATTTAATAAGCTACCCAAAGGACCTAATGAGTTTTTCCACTTGATTGTCAAGTGAGGCTGTAGAGTTTGTTGAATTTGGCAAATCACCCAGTACTGGTAAGTACATCGCTAAGCAAAGCTGATGCATTTGTGGACATGGATAAACTGCAAACTTCAGCTACTAAGGGTGTAAATGGAGCCTGCCTTTGCCCCTCTCCTCACCCTGGAAGTTGCCTTCCTTTCCCAACTGCTGGAACTGAGAGAAATTCATTCAAACAAAGGGTATGAAAGAAATCTCCATTTACCTCTAATGTCCAAACAATATCAAAGATACTAAAGATACAAAAATTATAAATATATGTAAATATATAAAGTGTCATATGTATATATGTACACAAACATCTAAATTTTAGTATATTGAGGGGAGGATTCCAATGGTGTACAGTAATTCCTTTGAACAATTAATTTATTCTTTAAAAAATGAATACCAGGAAGCTGGATCATTTGTTGGCAGGGATCAAAGAGAATGAGTTGAAGACTTGATTGATATACAAATGTTGTATTCTATGTACCTATGTGAAAGTAGAGCCTGGTAAATTGAAGAAGTGGGTGGAGTTGGGAAAGATGGTAGAGAATGATGAAAAGTGTATCAAGATGCATGATCATGATCACAAACAGATGTGTTAAATTGAAACTGTCAAACTAAGGATAATAAAAATAAAATTTTAGGGGCTGGGGATATGGCCTAGTGGCAAGAGTGCTTGCCTCGTATACATGAGGCCCTGGGTTCAATTCCCCAGCACCACATATACAGAAAAAAACGGCCAGAAGTGGCGCTGTGGCTCAAGTGGCAGAGTGCTAGCCTTGAGCAAAAAGAAGCCAGGGACAGTGCTCAGGCCCTGAGTCCAAGACCCAGGACTGGCCCAAAAAACAAAACAAAACAACAAAAATAAAATTTTAAACTAAAGAGGTTAAAGAAATTAATGTGTATAACACAATAGATAGATAGATAGATATATGTATGACAAATAACAGAGTGAATGTAGATCACAGAACATAGACTGAAAAGCTAGGAGCTCAGTGAGTGATGTTTGAGTAGGGAGATTAGAGTGGACACTACTGAGATACACTAACAAGCTCAGTTCTGCCGAACACTGGGAGAGGGAAGGCAAGAAGACTTGATAAACATATGCTGTGGGCTACAGGTGAACCTTAAATGGATTGGGGGAGATCAACAAACATATTTGGTTAGTTATTCATCATGTTTCTCTGTATTTAGAACCACAGTTAGACAGAAACATTAAGAAAGAATTCCATAATTAAAAGATATATCTATCTACTTAATTACTGAAATTCTGAAAAAGAGATACTCTGCATTAAAATAACCAGTTTATCTATGTCTATCCTACATATTTCTAAAGGATATACTAACCACATTTATAAGAAATTTAATCTTCTAAATCATTTAAATAATTGCATACATATTTTATTTTATTGTATATGTTGAAACAGCTTGTTTTTGTGCACACAACTCTCATTTATAAGAGTACAAACAAATCTGATGTGATGATCCAAAACTGCCAAGAAAGGAAAATCTTAAAATCTCAACCTCCTGTGTAATTAGGATTACAAACATAAGCACTGGGAGACAGCAGATTTTTATTTTTAATGAGTTATTCTGACTATAGTAATGTGGAAATCATGAAGAATTCCTTTTATTTTCACTCTCACTGTCTTCACCACTTCTAACAGCCTTGGAAACTTCCTTAGAACACTAGTATCCATTTCCACACGTCACCTTGAAAGTCTTTCCATTTTAGCAGCAGTAACAGTAATGTTGATTATCCATATGAGCAGCAAAACTCTGGACCAATCTTTCCCCATAGTCATGTACACCAAGGCTGTTGGGTAATTTTCACTTCTGGTTATTATCTTTAAGTATTTAAAGGGATTTCAATTCAACATATCAGCTTATAAGTACAATGCTTCCTGATCGGTGTCACTCTTTCCATTATCCTCCCCCATCTCTCCTACCCACACCAGACCCTCAACTTATTTGGTTCCATTTTTACATATGTAAACTGAATGTAATGAGTGTACTTGCTCACCTTTCTTCTCTCGTAGCTTCTCCTTGCCCCAGCATCACCTTCACTGAACAACGCATCTTTCAGCTCCCTGGCATTCTTTTTGTTACTTGTTTTAGTTGTTCAGAGAATTTACACCATTGGAATCCTCCCCTGAGTATGCCATACTTTAGCTAATTAGTTTGTCTACATGCATAAGACCCTTTATATGTCTTCTCATATGTGTACAATTTTTAATATTTAAGGTAAACAGATAATAGATGGAAACCAGTTTTTTAAATTAATCCAATAAAAACAAAGTATGGGAGAGCGAGAGAAGAATGTGGCTACTTTACCCTCTCAATTTCTGTTGTTCTGTCTTGGATTGACCACTACACATGAGCAATTTAGTGGACATCTGTCCGTTTTCTTTCTATAATTGTACATGGATTTCTGTACTCATGTCTGTCTGTGTGTGAGTAAGATTATGCAGTACAATCTTCATTACTCATTGCAATCACGACCTTCATTGTCTGTTCATATTACTGCATATATTTCTACTTCAAATTTGGTTTTATTCTCTAACCCATCAAACTTGTAAACATGGGTAAATATATGATGAACCAGTTGTTAACATTATGGCCACTGTATGACAAAACGATTTTGTCTGTGTCTTCTGATCTCATGGATGACTTAAAAGATTCCATAGGACTTAGCCACCACCATGCCAGGGGACTTATTCTCTCCCCGCCATAAGATTATCCAACTTTTCTCTGTTACCAACAATGACACATGGAACGTTGGTGTATATATCTCTGTGAATATCCTCCTGTTGTATTTTTGAAGTGGAAGTGCTTTTCCAAGAACTGCTGTTTGGGAAATATTATTGGTATTATTGTCCAAGTCCCTTCCGAAGATGCTTCAAAAAGTATGATATCCCAAACAATGTATTTCTCTTTATCTTAACCCACCCAAGATATTACTAACATTTTATTTCACCAAACTGAATGTGCTGTTTTCAATCATTCCTCACTGACATTCTGTCCCCTAGTGAAGCTGACCATGTGTTTACTGGATATAATAAATGCAGGTTTCTTTTTCACACCTACTCCTTAGTCCATCAGTAGTTTGGTTTTCTGAAAATTTGGTGGTGGTTTTAACTCTATCCATCCTCTTGCTAGATAATGACCATTCCAAAGTCACTTGTCTCCACTTACTCAAAATGCTATTTTTCTCTTAAAATTCTGTATATGTATTTCTACTTTTGTGCCATTGTTCTGCTTGTGTCATTTTGCTCCAATACACAACTCTATTTTTGCCTCTCAGTTTGACACTGATGGCATTGTACTTTTAAGTCAAAAAGAGAAATTTTCTGTTTTTTTAACAAGGATTTCCTGACACTTCTGTCAGTGAGAGGTACAAAAAAGTATGCTCAGATTTTGTTAGAGACCACATTGAATATACAGTTTAATTTGGAGAGGGAAAAGGACATTCTTTTTATACAGTGTTAGATTCAATTGGATGATGTTGGCCTTTGCATCCATGTTCATGAGAAATATAACTCTTTTCCTTCTTGTCATATTTTTTTAGCTTGTTTTGGTTGTTGGGTAATGTCAGACTGGTAGAATGAATGAATTTGCCCTGTTTCCTATTTTTCTGAAAAGATAATTTCTATCATTTTTCTTACATGTCTGGTGGAATTCCCCAATGATTTCATTTGATCTTTGGACTTCACTTTTTGAAAAGCATTATTGATTCAAAGATTTTAATATGAATTAGATAATTCAAACGATTTCTCTTTGTGAGAATTTTTTGGTCATTTAAAAAATCGATCCATTTTAACCAGGCACTGGTGGTGCAGTCCTGCAGTTTTAGCTACTCAAGAGTTTGAGATTGGAGGATTATGGTCTGAAGCACACCTGCACAGGAAAGTCTGACATGATCTCTAATTAACCAGTAAAAAGCCAAAAGTGGAGCTGTGGCTCATGTATTAAAGTGCTAACCTTGAGGAAAAAACTCAGGGACAGCACCTGGACCCTGAGCACAAGTCCAAGGACTGCACCAACAAAGAAAAAAAAAGTATTTTTATCCATTATCAGATAATTCTTTCTTCTTTTTGTGTTAATTTCTATGAGATTAGTAATAATAGCTTATCTTCATTTGTGATATAGGTTAATTTAGTTCTCTCTCTCTCTCTCTCTTCTTTCTCTCTTTCTCCCCCCCACCTCTGCCTCCACTCCACCTTACTTTCAGTCCTTGACAGCTTTCAACAGATCCTAGCTGGTGTGTATTCAGTCTTTTCTTCTGCAATTACTGTCATGGTTGTCTCTATAATAAATCTGCCTTTTTACAAGAGGATTTTAGAAAAGCCAATCTTCCCAGGAAAAGTAAAACATTTTTGCACCATGAGCAGTGGTGAGAATCTATTTCTCTCCAAGAAAAAACATCAGGAGAGAGAAAAAAAGATAGAAACACTGAGAATGTAGCAAAAACAGCAAGAAAAAGTGTGGTATAATCTAGAAGTACTAATGACCTTTAATTTTCTAAAGCTTTGTATATTTTCACAATAGTTTCCTTCTTAAATAAATTATTAAGCTACTTATTTGGTTGATAACTACTTAAAACTTACATACCCACGACTGACAATGTAATAAACTAAATTTATTCCTTGATTACAAAGAGAAAACAATCTCCTTATATGATTTAAAAATGTTTCAAGTAATATTCTTTCAGTCACAATGTACTTAGAGAATGATATTGCTACTCTGAAAAAAAAAGTTTAAAACAAGATAATATTCCCAATCAGGGAGCCCCCCCCCCAAAATAAAACCAAAATAATAGAAAAGTAAGAGATACAAGAGGTAGAGGAAATTTAGTATTAAGCTATTTTATTATATGAACATATCTAACAAGTTTAGTAGGTCATCCATCTCATTTATAGTCCTTATTTCTCCAGTATTAATTTTTTTCATTTGTAGTATATGATATAAACTAGATTTGCTTGGCTAATTTATTACTACATGCAGTGTTTCACTACATAATAGCAGTACTAATTTACCTTTAAAAGAAAAGCTTTTTAACTTACTATCCTTTTTCTCAATATTCACTTACTTTTACCACTGAATACATATTTAAAGGTAAATGAAGGCCCAGAATGGTGGCTCATGTCTGTAACCCTAGCTTCTCAGGAGTCTGAGATTTGAGATTCATGTTTTGAAGTTAGCCAGGGCAGGAAAATCCATGAAATTTTTTTAATTGTTATTGTTGAGATAATATACAAAGAAATTACAGTTATATGAGTCAGGTAATGAGTACAATTCTTTTTGAACCATGACTCCTCTTCCCTCACTCTCTCCAAGTTCTTCCCTCTTGTCTCTACCCACGAGATATACAGTTCATTTGCCACGTAGTGTCTAGTGAGTACCACTGTTGTATTTGTTCAGCCTTTGTTCCACCTTTTCTGTGCCTCCTTATCCTCTCAAATATAAACAAACTAGCAAACAAGACAAACGGAAAACAAAACACAAACAGCAACTTAAAAATAAATTACTTGTTTCCTTAAAAGCTTTGATTTAAAAAAAAATTCAGGGACAGTGCACAGGTCCTGAATGCAAGCTCTGGAACACACACACACACACACACACACACACACACACACACACACTAAGCGAAAAGGTTTAAATATAAAAGCAAGAGAATCACAAAAATAGTGCAAAATTTTGTTCTGGTTAAATTATTATATAAAAAGCCCACAGATTGGGAAAAGATCTTTACTGGCCACACAACGAACAAAGGCCTCATATCTAAAATATAAGCAAAACTAAAAAACTCCGAAACAAATCCTCAAAGAACCAATAGCCCCCTCAACAAGTGGGCTAAAGACTTAAAAAGAGACTTCTCTGATGAGGAAATGAGAATGGCCAAGAGACATATGCAAAAGTGCTCCTCATCACTGGCCATAAAAGAAATGCAAATTAAAACAACACTGAGATTCCATCACACCCAAGTAAGAATGTCCTATATCAAGAAAACTAACAATAACAAATGTTTGAGGGGATGTGGCCAAAAGGGAACCCTACTTCATTGTTGGTGGGAATGTAATCTGGTTCAGCCACTGTGGAAAGCAGTATGGAGATTCCTCAGAAGGCTAAACATAGAGCTCCCCTATGACCCAGCAGCCCCACTCTTGGGCATCTACCCAAAAGACCACAAACAAGAACACACTAAAGCCACCAGCACAACAATGTTCATCGCAGCACAATTTGTAATAGCTATAATATGAAACCAACCCAGATGCCCCTCAGTAGACAAATGGATCAGGAAAATGTGGTACATATATACAATGGAATTTTATGCCTCTATCAGAAAGAATGGCATTGCCCCATTCATAAGGAAATGGAAGGACTTGGAAAAAATTTATGCTAAGTTAAGTGAGCCAGACCCAAAGAAACATGGACTCTGTGGTCTCCCTCATAGGGAATTAATAGCACAGGTTTAGGCAAGTCACAGCAGAGGAGCACAAGAGCCCAACAGCTATGCCCTTATGAACACATAAAATGATGCTAAGTGAAATGAACTCCATGTTATGGAAACGACTGTTATATCACTGTTGTAATTACTTTCAACATGCCATGTGAAACCGTAGCTTCTGTTATTGATGATCCTCCTGTATCCCCTTTCTGTGGTTGTACCTGCACTATCTCTATATCTTATCTGAGTACATTGGAAACCGTGTATACTGGTATTAGAACTAGGAAACTGAAAGGGAATACCAAAATCGAGAGACACAGGGTGAAAAGACAAATGACTACTAAAGCAGTACATGCAAAACTGTTTGGTGTAAATCAACTGAACAATCATGGGAGGAAAGGGGAAAAGGAGGGGGGAATGAGGGAGGAGGTAATAGTACAAGAAATGTATCCAATGCCTAACATTTGAAACTGTAACCTCTCTGTACATCAGTTTGACAATAAAAATTAAAAATAAGTAAACAAGTTATTATATAATTCTCTCCTCAATAATAGCTACATCTCTTAAAATTATTATCATAATTTTGTATTAAAGTAAGGGACAGTCAAATTTATCATTTATACGTATGACATGAAATGTAAAAGTATATCACTAGTGGAAATTACTGGTAATTCCACTAACTTCTTTTCACTATTTGGTTTGCTTTTCTTTTGCAATACTAGACATTTGAACTCAGGCCTAGAACTTGCTGGGCTGGTGTGATGTCACTGAGAGACATCCCAATCGCTTTGATTTTCTTTTATATTCAAGTAATTTAAATTTGAAAGATTATTAAGCAAAGAAATTATGGTTGCTAGAAAGCAAAAATTAGTTCTGAGAAATTGCATTGATAGTTTGAAAATCAAAACTTAATTTACAACCTATAAATACAGCAATCCAAATTGCAAATACATCACTCACCTATTGAGTATGAATCAAAGATTTTTATAAAATGCTGTGGAAGACATTATGAGTGAAAAACACCTTATGGAAAATAATTGTCACCACGAAGCAACTAAAGCCAATTATATAAAAAATTATTTGAATATTTAATATAATGAATCATATTGAATAATTAGAAAATTAAATATAGAAGATTTTTCTTTCCATTTACTCACTGGAGAGTTATTCATTTTATTAAAGTATGTTTAAAAGTGTTACATTTCTAAATGCTTTACTCTACTTTAATCTTTACAAATTCCATTGTGACCATAGATACTTATTCTATAATTGCTGTTTTCCCCTGTATTGCAGCTTCTATTTTTTAATGACGAGAAATTATCACTCCAATAATCCCTTAACAGAATCAGTATCATAATTTTAAAGTGAAATATTCCTTCAAGAATTTGAGTCCAATTGAGAGATGCTGAGCCTAGAAATAGGGCTATCTCACCAAAACTAGAAAATGTAATTATATCAAGCTCAAAAGATTTCCAAAGTATACATCTAACAAAGGCTAATATCCAGAAAGCAGAAGGAACTCCAGACATCTAATACCAAAAATAATTATTAAAAATAAAGTAAATAATTTAAAAATGAACAACAAGGCTCATTCCTGCTATCCTAGCTAAACAATAGCTGCGATCTGAGGATCTCAATTCAAAGCCAGTCTGACCAAGAAAGTTTAGGAGACTCTTAACTCCAGTTAACCACCACAACAGCCTTAAGTGGAACTGTGGCTCAAGTGGTAGAATGCTAGCCTTGAGAACAAAAGCCCTAGACAGAATCTAGGCTCTTAGTTTAAGTCCCAGGACCAGAACAACAACAACAACAAAAATAGAACTAGGTAGAAATTCACCAAAAGAAGACATAGGAATAGTCAACTGATTTATGAAAAACTTCTAAAAATCTCTAAATACCTGGAAAATGCAAATTAAAATAAAAATGTGATATCACTTTGCCTAGAAATACTATTAGTACCGGACAAAGGATAATGACTGCTACTAGAATTTGTGAAAAGGAAATCCATGCTCCCTATTGGCAGTATCGCACATTAATTTAGACATTATGAAGTTTTCAAATCCAACATTCCCACTATTGGGTATACAAACAAAAGAATTAAAGTCACTATAAGAATACACATTTATACTCCCATATCTACTGCAGCACTAATCTCATTAGCCAACAAATTGAACAACTGAAGTATCCAATGACTGATGGAGGTATAGAAAATGTGATATATGAAATACTATTCATTCATAAAAAGGAGTGAAATGTTGACATTTGTGAATGGAGGTCATAATATTAAGTGAAATAAATTAGGCACAGAAAAGACCACATAACAGCACTCTTATGTAAAATCAAAGTTTATCATCTGACCTCACAGTAGATGAGAAAAGAGCATTGGTTCCCAGAGGCGGGAAAGAGTATGAGGAAAGGAGGGATGAGAAAAATTGGTCACATTTATTATGCTATACTTAGAGGAAATCAAATTCTGTTGTACACTATGGTGACTGCAGATAACAACAGTGTACTGCATATTTCAGAAAGCTTAAAGCTATTTAAATACGGTCATCACAAAGATATGATAAATATTCGAAGAGCTAAGCTCCTATATGCCTTTGAACATTATGTAGTATGTACATATATTGGAACTTCACATAGAACTCCGTAAATATACATAATTTTTATGCATTGGTGAAAATAAAGTTAAAAATAAAACAAGGTAATCTTGAGAGAATGATGAAACAAATACACGGCCAATGGTCAGAATTTATAATCCAAGACATGTAAGAAAGAATATGAAAATACACACCCATCCATAGCCACAGCTGGGGTGAAAATCAGTAGTGGGAAAAACAGTGAACAGTTTTGGGATATATAATGTAAATATAATAAAACAAAAATAGACATATGAAAAATTACAAACTCAAAACCAGTGAGTGAGCCAAAAGAGTTCTTTAAAAGTAAGGCATGGGCTGGGAATGTAGCTTAGTAGTAGAGTGCTTGCCTAGCATGCATGAAACCCTGGGTTTGATTCCTCAGCACCACATAAACAGAAAAATCCAGAAGTGGTGCTGTGGCTCAAGAGGTAGAGCAAAAAGAAGCCAGGGACAATGCTCTGACCCTGAATCCTCAAGCCCCTGGACTGGCAAAAAAAAAAAAAAAAAAAAAGTAAGGCACTGAAAAAAAAAAATCCCTTTGAACACCACCTCATAGAACAGAGAGCAATTGGACATTGAAGTTTACAAAACAACTTACTCAGTCTGGAAAACAAATTTAGGACTGTTCCAAAAATTGTGAACACCACAAAGTAAATACATATAGCCTTTACCATCCACTAAACAAATCACCTCAGCATTTCAAAAAGAAAACTCATTACTATAAAGCACCATGCAACTATATTCCCTGTTTAATCATCTGAATCAAGATGATAATGATCATAATCATAATTTATTAAGTTAGAAAGAAATGTTATTTATGTTGATGATATCTATTCCAACTGTCAATGCTACTTATTTTAGGATCTCCTTTATAAACATGACCAAACAGTCAAGAACCTATAAAATGTTAAGAAACCAATGGTTGTTTAATGTGGATATCCAGTAGAACAGACAGAAGAATGAACTCTTGAAAGAACACTGTTAATATAGGAAAGAAAACACAAGGTTATGATGGTTATAATTAGTAACATTCAATATTCAGAAAGCTAGATTTAGCTTAAAATCTAACAAGTAAATACAGTAGGTGGTATGCAAGTGTATACAAATGAAAGATGATAGATTCAAGGGAGAATTCAAATCCTGGAGATTCTTAGAAAGGCAAAGCCAAAAGTTCAACAAAATGAACACCAAGAATCTGGTATTTGAAGAGAGAGGGGTGGGGTGATGGGGAGAAGGGGAGATGAATAAAGAGAAAGGAGAACAGGGAAGCATTCAATATGTATCCTGTAAAATTGACAGAAGTAAGGAAAGCAGTCAGTTGACAGGGATGTGTCAGAATGTTAAAAAGGGTGATATTGATCAAGATGATTGTATTCATAAACTGCTTTCTTAAGTAGCACTTCCTTTGTACAACTATTGAAAGATAATCAAAAGAGAAATGTTTTTATTGTTATTGTTTTTAGAGGTTTTTTTCCTTTGGTTTGGTTTTGCTTTGTTTTTGGTGGTTGTTTTCCTTTGATTTTGGTGCTTTGTTTGGTTTGGTTTGGTTTGGTGGTTCATGGCCAGGCAAGATAAAGAATTAATGAGACTCTTATCTCAATCAATACAGTTCTTGGTATGGTGATGTGTACCCATCATCTTATCTACATCATGGTCCAGGACAATCTGTATAAACAATGCATAACCCACTGTGCTATTTCAATTCCAGCAATAAAAGGGCCTGAGTGAGGTATGACACAAATGGTATGTGGCCTGCCTAGTAATCATAAAACCCTTGATTCAAAATTCTGTGCCTTCAAAAGATATAAACTAGGAAAACTCGGGCATATGTTTACATAAAACAGCAACAAATTATGACTTAGACTATTTAATGATCTCCAGAAATCAATACAAAAGATAAACAACAGAAAAATAGACAAATATATTATCCAGTGTTTAGAAGAGGTAGCCTGACAAGTTTATAAACCTTACAAACATATGAAAATATAAATAACTCAGGGAAATGTAAGATAAAAGCTGGTATTATCTTTATAAGCTGCTTATAGCCAAAATATAAAAGTAAGACAAAAATAAAGATGGTTAGTGAAGCAGAAAGAAATCCTTAGAAAGAAATAAGTGGTAAATAAGCTGATCTCATTGTAGACCCTTCCTTCAAATTTCCTATAGCCTTCTAAGCCAAACTCAACTAACTATTCTCAGCTAATATGTATTTCATTTCCATGTCCTATCATTTGTGGAACTCAGAAGTCATTTGGGGAAATTTCATTCTTTTTTTATAAATCATGAGCCATACACAAATTAATGTCCTAGATGATATCAATATTATCTATTTTTTGGAGAGGGAGTTGAAAAATAAGAAAAAATAGCTACCTTCCTAATACAATAAACTCCTACATGGTTTTGGTACATTTATAGACCTGTTCTCCCCTCAATTTTTCTTCTCTATGAATCTTTTATATTTTTCAGTACCATTGATTTAAATATATTTATATCTATAGTATATATGTACATATGTATATGTGTATATATGTGTGTATATATGTGTGTACACACATATAATACATACACACACATATATAGTCAGCTGTGGGTATTAAACTCTGGGCCTGGGCATTGTCATTATGCTCTTCAGCTCAAGGCTAGCAATCTACCACTTGAGCCACAATGCCACTTACGGTTTTCTGGTGGTTAATTGGAGATACGAGTTATATGGACTTTCCTGCCTAAGCTAGCTTTGAACCATGATCCTCAGATCTCAGCTTCCTGAGTAGCTAGGCTTACAGGCATGAGCCATCACTGTCCAGTATTTATAGTATATTTTGAAAATTTAGTTTTTATATGGATTGGATTACCTTTCATAGGTTAATGTGAAATTCATTTATACATGTCTAATCATTCTGTCTTATGTCAATGAAAGCTAAATTGGGGTTTTCTTTTCATGTTTCTTACACAGTTTCTTTGTTTTTGTTTTATTTGTTTTTCTTTATTGTCAAAGTGAAGTACAGAGGGGTTACAGTTTTATATGTAAGGCAATGAGTACATTTCTTATCAAACTTGTTGCCTCCTCCCTCATTTTCCCCCACCACCCCCCTTCTCATTTCCCTCCCCACCCCCCCACCATGAGTTGTACAGTTGGTTTACATCAAATGGATTTGTAAGTATTGCTTCTGGAATGGTTTTTTTAGCCTTTTTCTCTCGATTTGTGTATTCCCTTTCCCTTCCCTAGTTCTAATACATGTACACACAGTATCCAAGGTACTAAGATTAGATACAGTGATAGCAGGGGTAAAACCATGGAAAGGGAATACAAGAGGGGGAAAAAAGGGTACCACTTACACAGTTTTGTTTATTTTACCCTTGGCTACTTCATTGCTCCTGTACTTTTAGAAGTTGACTGTGTATGATTACTATTAAAACTTCTTACAGCCTGGCACTGGTGACTCACACCTGTAATCCTAGTTACTCAGGAGGATGAGATATGAGGATTGTGGTTTGAAGCCAACTCAGGCAATAAAATCTGTGAGACTCTCCACTCCAGTAGACTATTTAGAAAAAGCCAAAAGTGGCACTCTGATTCAAGTGGTCAAGCTCTAGCCTTGACCACAAAGAAACTCAGGTAGAGCACCTAAGCCCTGCGTTCAAACCCCAACACCGCAAAAAGAAAGAAATTAAGAGAGAGAGGGGGAGAGATGGAGGGAGGGAGAAAGGGAGGGGAGAGAGATAGAGAGATAGAGATAGAGAGAGAAAGAAAGAAAGAAAGAAAGAAAGAAAGAAAGAAAGAAAGAAAGAAAGAAAGAAAGAAAGAAGGGAAGAAAGAAAAGAAAGTAAGGTGTTTTATTTTATTTTATCTTCATTGATAAAGTGATGAGCAGTGGGGTTACAGTTACATAAGTAAAATGATGATTACGTTTGTTTTTAAACAATGGTACCCTGGTCCTCATTTTCTCCTGCTTACCCCCGCTCCCCTCCCCCCAAGCTCTAAGGTTGATTTCCATCCTAGTGTCAAGTGAGAGTCATTTCTGCATGAGTTCGTTCTTTGACCTGCTGTTTCTGTGATTCTCTTTCCCTTCCCCTGGTCAAATAATCTTATATACAAGACACAAAGTACAGACAATTAAGAGAGATGAAAGAAAATAAAAGTGAAAATGAAAGAAATAAAAACCTATGTACAGGACTTAATGAGCACCTCTTGTTTGCTTATTTCTATTCATAGAAATCCTCATTGAAACACATGATCTAGTGTTTACTTTCAAAGGTTTGGTTTGCTTCTTCAGGGACATGATAGGTAATATAGGACCCTCTGTCTTCCATGGGTGTCGACTTTTTCTAACCCATAAAAATTATTCATTTCTTTTCCTTTTTTGGTCCCAGTTTTCAGTACTATCTTGGTATTACAGATGTGAGCCATCTCACCTGGCCCGTGCCTTCTTTAAAACTTAAAAATACCATTTCATACACAAGAAAGTTAAGGCTTAAAGCAGCCTAGCACTGTTCCCAGAGCCATGCAGACAGGAACCTGGGAAGGATCAAAGGTCAGCTGGACCCATAGCCGCAATTCTAGCCACTTACTCTACAGGCCATTTTCAAAGCTTATTCCATCATTCCAGTCATGTTGTAAAATACAGAGTAAGATGACAGCTAGATTTCCTTGGGTCTTAATTCTAAGATCAATACAAGCTCCTTGAAATTTTAAAAATAAAAATGATAATGTGAAATAAAGAACTCAATTCCCCCAATGTGGTTCAGTTGAAATCAAGTGCCTTTTCTCTTGCTTGAATCTCAAATCTGTCATCATATGTTTTATGTATAGTGAAGTTCTGTTCTTGTAGTGTATAAGACCACTAATGAAAAAAGAAAGGACATAAACATATATGTGTAATACATGAGGGCTTGGGACTACATTTATAAACAAAGATATATTTGTACATATGTATATTAAAGTTATTGTATTTATATGCAAGACATTTCTTTCTTCTGGTTTAAAAATCTTAAGATTCTTCACATACTCTCATAGATGTGTATCAAATACTCTTCAAATATTACTTCTTTTATAATAATATTTCTTTGATGTTTTATAAACTATACATTCATACACAATTTGTACATTATCTTGATCAAAATTAAGAGCTGTTAATAATTATAATTATTGATTTTATTTTAAGTAAATTTCTGTTAGCTATAGTAAAATATAGACACCTAAAAGTCAGGCAAAAATGACTGCAGTATAAGAAGAATAAAATTTTGTAAATTAATAATTCAGAAAAATCCACAATAAAATAGCTATGAACAGTCATTTGCATGTGCCTAAATGACAAAAAGTTTAGACAAGATTGAAAATATCTATTGATGGTCAGGATGAAAGACAACTCACACTTAATTTGAAATACAAATTGTTATGGCTTTTTTGAAAAATGCATCTAGCATCACATATTATAAATACTTCATGCATCAAAACCAAATCCACTATCAGAATTTTATCCCACGGAAATAAAAATGCTAATATTTAAAAATACATAAGTAAGAATGTTTATCACAATCCTGTTTATTGCTGTAAATAGACACACAAAATGATAACATAAATTAGGAGAATACTAAAATAAATCTGTGATGGGGCTATTATAAAAATAAATCATGGTAATAGTTCTTCTGAAGGGCTTTGAACAGGTAATGTATGCTTCTTGCGTAATTTTGACAACATTTTAAATTCATCTTTTATTGTGAAATAAGAAAATATTAAAATGAAAAGGTTGGGATGGGTGAGAATGTTAATAGGGGTAACATTGATCAAGATATATTGTATTCACAAATGCTCTGCTAAATGACAACTCCTTTGTACAACTTAAACATAAGTATAAAAAAAGTTAGCACATTTGTATATACTGCCTATTTAAATAGTTTGAGGGCTTATTCTTATAGAAGGTTTAACTTCATGCAGCAAAGTACACATGAATACCGTGAAGTTGTCGAGCTGGATAATGAAGACATTGAGAAGATGTGTGTTGATAAAATGGGTGACGTTATGACCGGGAGTCAGATCCGTTCCCACTGGAAGCCATGAATCACTTTTACCTAGGTCTGAAGTACATGTAAGATTTTGTAGGACATGTATATTCTGTGATGTAACACTGCAAGTTACATAGCTCAAATTTCTCTGCAGAAAACCCACTAGTTATATATGTGTCCAGAGAACCCACAGAGTTACTAACATTAAATACCTCCAATTTTATTTTGGCATCAATGAAATTTTGTGCTAACTTTTCCTATTTAATGCTACTTGTTATCACAAATACAAATTATAGCTGTAGTCTTTAAAATATTTGGTCTTTGTTAAACCCTAGAAATATTATCTGGTAATGTACCACACATCTTCAGCTTACCTACACTACCTGCATATCAAGCACTTCGACATAACATTACAGATAACACCAGCACCTTGCTTTTTTATTTAATCTCAAAAATATGGGTATAATTCCTTTCATATATCTCCAAACCTCTCATCTTTTACCCCTTTGTTTCAGAGATAAACAATAATATTGTGCCTCTAATTATCAACTCCTTTTAAAGTTTTGACTCCTTTAAAAAACAAACAGTACAAGAAATGTATGAAAGTGTAACCTCTCATACATCACTTTGACAATAAATAAGAAAAAAAAAGGATACCATCAAAAAAAAAGTATAAGTATTGACTGCTTAAAAAAAATAGTTGGATAAGTAATGTACTCCCTGCCTTACATATGAAACTGTAACTCCTCTGTACTTCAGTTTGACAATAAAGAATTTTTAAATTAATTGATTAAAAAATTTCCCTTGGTCCAGAGCTAGATTTTTTTCTCTCCTCTTCATTACAACTTCTTTCCACCATGTTCATAAACAGTTTTTTGATTGTTTGTTTGTTTCTATCTGCTGTACCACCATTTGTTAATGGATCTGGTTTGTTCTTTTACCGTAGAATGTCTGGATTGTCCCATAGTAGAACTAACCTCATATATCATATATTGTTCTAGCTATGTAAATATAGTATGGGCATTTACTCTGAAAGTATAAGTAGATCTATTCATTCTTAATACAGAGGGTCTTAAAACTGTCCAGAAAATATAGATGAAACATTATTATAAAACTCGAATATGTATACTTCATGTTTTGGTGCAAGATGGTAAAGTTCTTTACTTTTATGATGACACCAAAAGTATCAGAATAGATAAAAGCTGTAATACTCATCTATAACATTAAAGAATAACAGCAGAAAAAGACCCTTGATGAGCTGATTTCCACAGCAACTGTACAAGCACTCAAGTTCTTTCCACATCTCTGAATAACAGTATGTCTGGGCCCAAACAAATATTCAGAAGAGACAGAGCCTATGTTCAGCTGAAAAGACTCTAGAAAAGATATTGCCAACTATTGTGTAGGCAAGAGAGAGAACTCAAGAACAGTAAACATTTTTATTGGCATAACAATTTTCATGATCTCACTTCTCAGCACTTGCTGAGGTAAAAGTAACAACGTTGGGTTACAAACAGAAACAACATACACTAATGGGAAACCACTGCCACCCATTCTAATGGCAGCAGGAGACAATAAATACAAAGATGATAATATTAACATTCTCCTAATTTCATATTCAAGTCTGATAAAAGAGATAGAGAAAGAGAATAGTGACAGCAATAAACAAGCTAAGGCTACAGAATTGAAAATTGCAATAACCAGAAATGACTTCACTCTTACAACCACAACTCAGTTAATGCCTGTCCTTCAATGGAATTACTGGTAAAATACAACAAATTATTTTTCCTCCTTCTATCAGAAGAAAAAGATTTCAGACTTCAGGAAAACAAAAGAGAATACTAATGCACTCGAACATTATTTCCTGATTTTCCTACACACATAAACTGGGTATTCTGTAAAACAATGAGGTGCAATATGAAGAAGCCAAACACATAATGAGTTCTACAATCAAGAAGGAAAACCAAAAGACTCCAACACAGAGATGATCTAGATATTGGAAGTATAACACAAATATTAAAAATAACTATTCTAAATAAGTACAAGAATTTATAGTAACAGAAAGTATGGATCAACAGATGGGAAATCTCAGGAAGGAAAAAACACTAAAAATATATTAAGTCTATGATCTGCAATGCAAAGGAAGCCTAACAATATAATGAAAACTTCTGCAGAAATGCTCAACTTAAAGGCTGATCAATAATCACCTATTTTATTCTAACTAAGTGGAGATAGAGTGAGAGAGAGAGAGAGAGCGAGAGAGAGAGAGATCAAATAATTAGATAGCCAGTTACCATGCAAAGTATCAGGCAATTTGACACATATGGAATTAGAAAACATATTATAATTAAGTGTAGTTTACACCAAACATTAGAAAATTATATTAACATTTAAGAACCAATTGATGTGATCCATCACATCAAGAAAATAAAGGAGATCAATCATATCCATTTAGCAGATAATAAGCTAAATGAAAAATCATTAGAGAAAATTTAACAGTAGTAATAAAAGCTTCTCGAGGTCTACAAATAAAAAAGACAACTTTAAACCTGAAAATAGTCCTCATTTGAGAACTGACTCTTATTTTTAAGAAATTAACGCCTTTGTTCCTAAACAGTTTTCTGTTTGGAACTTTGCTCTAACTAATATTAGTACAGCCATTCCAACTTTCTTTTGGTTAATATCTATCACCAGATATAATGTGCTATATCTTATCTCATCCTTTACTTTTAACCTAAGACATTTTGTTAAAAATCAGCTTCTTCTCTGTTGTCTATTTGTCAGTATTACCTACATCTATGGTGACAACCTATGCCATTTATACACTCAATTTGGTCCACTTATATTAAAATGACTATGATACAGTTGGATTAATGTTCACTGTACTTCCAACTTTACCATTCACTGCACTTGCTTATTTCTTTTATTCCCCTTTTCTGTCTTTTCAAGATTTAATAAAGCATTTTTTATAATTCTATTTTATATAATCCCATATAATTCCATTTTCTCTATTTTCTCCTAAGGTATCAATTATAACTCAACTTCATGACTTACAATCAATTCATCTAACTTCTCTATGGTCTTTGATTACTCGATATGCTTTCAGTAATACGATGGTGATGTTCTCTCTTTTGTAAGTTAAAAAAATGAAATATTTTTTATTTTGTCTATTTATTCCTTCAAGATACATTTTTCACTGTAACTCTATATGTATGCACGTTGGGTGGTATGCACATAGTTACAAATGTACTGACTGAAATATGGTAGTCTCTAGGGAAAACAGGAATAATGAACTTCCTTAGAAAGACAGTTAAGAAGTCAAAGCACAACAAAATGAGCACTAGGAAATGGGGACTTGCAAGAGGAGTTAAGGCCAAGGGGAAAGAGATAGAGGGACTAAATGGGATAAGGAGGAAGAATGCAGTCAAGAATTCTTTTTATTTATATACCACAAAATTAGGAAAGGAGGGGTGAAAATGTTCTAAGTGGTGGCACTGATCAAGAAGCATCATATTCATAAATGGCTTTGTTAAATGGCGACTCCTTTGCACAAGTATTTAAATATAATAATAGAATTAAAAGTCATCAATGTGGCTGCGATATTTTACATAGATCACATAATAGGTTTCTATTTGAGTATGTATTTTAAAAACCTTGATTGAAATTATATTCAACTCCTACTGATAAAATCATCAATAAACTTTAATAATAATTGCTCTTTGACTCTCAATATTCTGGTGGAAATTTTAATTTAAAAAATTTACTCTAATCACAAGAAAATAGGTTATTTCAGACAGTATAATGAAGTTCACAGACTTCCCATAAAATATAAAATCCTTCTGAGTATTACTTTCAAATTCACTGTAGTAGACTTTGAGTCCTGTCACAGTAAAGGAAAGAAAGACAGTTGTGCTTATACAAATTTAACATCTCTAATTGTGCTGAGAAAGTTTAAAGTAATAAAATGCAATTCATAAATAAATCTCTTTCCTTCTAGATAAAATTGTCTTGATTTTTCTATTTTGGTTTTGTCAACAATCTGGTGAATTTTGTCTACTACACTCACACTCATTTGTTTTAAATACATATTTTAGAATTAATTAGCCACTTACCTAGATCAATTAACATTTAATTAAACAAAATATTTACAAATAAATTTTAGCATATTTTTAAAACTTTACAACTATCATCTCTGAATAACTCTCTCTCTCACACACACACAGTCCAAAAGTTACTAAACATGAAATGTAAAATTTAAATTTCAAAGATATTTTTTCTTTTTTTAATTTTAATTTTATTGTCAAGGTGACATACAGAGGGGTTACAGTTACACTACATAAGGTAGTGAGTACATTTCTTGTCAAACTTGTTATCCCTTCTCTCATTTTTCTCCCACTTTCCCACCAAGACATTTTCTTCTTAAAAATAGTATGAGGTAAAATTTGGAAGCGAAGCATTATGACCTCTATCATTTTACAAATCAAATATTAACTCCAACCTTTTTACACTTTTGTTAGCTATTACATAACAGTTAAACTGGAAACCAAAGGATGCAGCCTACTGTCTTAAACCAAGACTACAAACAACTATAAAAGATAATAAAAAAATGCTCTCTATTGAAGCAATAGAAAACAGCTAATTAGAAGTACATTTATTTCATGCTTAGAGAGGTTTTAGCTGTAATTTCTAACTGAAAGTAGACAAGCAAAACTCCAGAAAGCTAGAGCAGATGTCAAAGCGATCATTCCTCCTTAGAAACTGATTGCCTGCTTGGGTGCCTTTATCATCTAAAACACATGGGAAGTGAACATTGCTGAGTGTGCGTCAACCCTGTGGAATCGAAAATCATTTTTTAGGTACTAACTCTGGAAATCATCAAAATCAATTGGGGACCTTTTAAAGCTATTGCCAAGGAAACTTTGCCACTAAAGCTTATGAATTTTCACAATAAAGTAATACTCGTGAAATGTAAGCAGTCTAAAGCACTAAAAATTAAAGCTAATGTAGTTTGAATATGAAATGTCTTCCACTAGTTCATATGTTACAGGATTGGTCCCAAATGACAATACTATTTTGGTAAGCAATTTTAACATTTTTTTCTTTGGTCTTAAAAGGAAAGACAATTCCTTTCCGAATATTGCTACATTAAATAAATGGGAAAATATTTAAAATAATGTGCTATACAAAAACAGTATGCTTATTCACATATTTGTTAGAAAACTTAAAATGCAATTTATCTCTGGCAATATTTTTTTTTCATTTTTATCAGAACAGAGATTAAATAGATTGGAAACAATATTTAACTAGAAACTGATGATATTGTTCATCCAGGCAATATGCATAGCTGAGAAATTCAAATTATACCTACAATACTAATTATATTATTTTCTTAACTCAGTCGCCAGCTCAATAGTGATGTGATAGGTAATTCTCTTAAAAGAAATACCCCTTAAACTTTTACTATAATGTAAAGCACACTGCAATTCACTCAGAAAGTGATTTACTTTTGTAGTAAGGACCTTAGGCCTCTCCCTGGCATGTTGATCCCTAGAAAGGTAGGATTTTACATATTTTTTTTTGTTTTTATAAAACACTAATAGACAAGAGAGCTTGCCTCATATACATGAGGCCCTGGGTTCAATTCCCCAGCACCACATATACAGAAAACGGCCAGAAGTGGCGCTGTGGCTCAAGTGGCAGAGTGCTAGCCTTGAGCAAAAGGAAGCCAGGGACAGTGCTCAGGCCCTGAGTTCAAGGGCCAGGACTGGCCAAAAAAAAAAACCACTAATAGAATATTGCTTCAGTTTTGTTTGTGGTAAATCATAAAGCCATTTTTATTGTTGTTTCTGTTGCTTCTATCTGTTGCATGAGACATACTCTAGGCTGCAATTCTCTCTCTTAGTAGCTGTGCTAGTCTCACACTTGGGATGTTCTTGATTCTGCATTCTGCTGGGATTGAAAGGAGGTACCACCATGCCAGATTTCTATAAGACAGTTTGAATGCATAGTTGTCACAGACTATCAGAGATTTTCTTCCCCAAACTTCTAATTCCTTGATTAGACATACTTCGTTATGTATAGTTATAGATGGATATAGATGCATATTTGGGTGACTTATCTCTTTGGAACGATTTCCAAGCATTCAATTTAATTTCATAGATACAACAAATTCTTACATAACCATAGTTTATCTGTTTATACCATAGATAGCCAATTTACACGATTACAATTAGTTAACATGTGTTGAGTGCTCCTTTTGGCAATTTTCCATAGTCAATATTATGCAATTTATTCTACAAGATTTCATCATGACAACACGAAAAATTCCTCAAGAATGCAAGGATATCATTACTATTAATATCGCCATTTAACAAATAGTTATTCTTTATTTAAAAAATAAAGACAACCAAATAGAGAAGTAACTTACTTAAGACCATGATGCCAGCACACGACAGTCTAGTATTTCAAAACTGACAGTGTGACTTCAGAGTCAGTATTTTTTTTTCCTCTTCCCCTTTCATGGCTGGGGATTCTTTGGAGGTACTTTCATCCAATTAATCTAGACCCTCTCCTACCATTCTTGACTGGCAGTGAAGATAATCTCTGCAGAGATTATGTAAAGTGGGGTTTAGGTAGGCTTAAACTGATCTGGTCAGAGTGGGTGGGAAGGAGCAAGATGATCAGATAGAATTGACAGGAAACATAATTCTATTACTTAGCAGTATATTAATAGGGGAAGTAATACCTCCATTTCCTTGAGTGTGTGTATGTGTGCATGTATGCACACACATGCATGCCCAAAGTGGGGCTTGAACTCAGGGGCCTTCATCTCTCTCTTAGCTACCACTTGAGCCAAACCTGGTTTTTAAAAAAAAATATTTATTAATAAATAAATGCATAAATAAATTAATAAATTAATTAATAAATTAATAAATAAATGTGCAAAAGGGGTACAGTTACATAATAGGGCAGTGAGTACATTTCTTGTGATATCTTACACAGAGTCAGTATTTTTAACAAGGGTTTTGTGTAGCCTCATCATGAAGGGTTTTGTTCCAAAGACAGTAACATTTTCTACCTATGTTCAACATTAAGCGAAGTAAAGTGACTCTTCTTATGCATACACAAAAGGTGATGTTGGAATCATCTAGTGTTCCAGACAGTAGCCATAGAACTTTGTCATCTCACTCACAGAAAAATAAAATGGGAATGTTTATGAATTCAACGAGCCAGTAGCCTGGAGTGTGAAGATAAGAGATCTTCACTGTGGTTACATTATATCCTACACATCCTCTTGAGTAGATGGGATTACAGGTGTGTGTCTAAGTGCCCCACCTCTTGTGAAGGCATATTCTAAAACATCATTTGATGTACTTTTGTACATACTGAAAACAGTATGTTTAAGTTATGAATAGAAAGAAGTGGGGAACAATCCAATACTAGTTACTCACTGAATACTGTTTCCTCATTTAATGTTGGAAATGTAAGAGTTGGGACAACTATGTCCAAGAGTAATATTTTCCACTTATCTCCAGAATTTAGGCCTTCTACATTTTAAAGCTCAATCCTGTAGATGTTGCTTGATAGAAGGGTCTAGGTGGATCAACAAATAACTTCAGCAAATGTCATATACTTCTGGGAGATCACACACGAAAAAAGCAACATATACATGATAGCTAGTACCCTTCCAGGTATGATAGTAAGAAGACAGGCTGAGCTAAAAAATGCCTAGTTTGTATACACAAATGGATAAGTAGTCTGAGAAGAGTAGGAGGAGAGTGCTCCCGGATTCCTTTCCATGCATATAAACTCCTTCTGTTCTTCCTTTGCCAAATGTTGGATTTTTAAACATAAACCCGGCTCATCCTTTCTATGTCTGCTTTCTAAGTGTGTGAGGAGAAGCAGCAGAAAAGGGAATTGTTTTCATTTTCTTTTTTTTTTTTTTTTGGCCAGTCCTGGGCCTTGGACTCAGGGCCTGAGCACTGTCCCTGGCTTCTTCCCGCTCAAGGCTAGCACTCTGCCACTTGAGCCACAGCGCCACTTCTGGCCGTTTTCTGTATATGTGGTGCTGGGGAATCGAACCTAGGGCCTCGTGTATACGAGGCAGGCACTCTTGCCACTAGGCTATATCCCCAGCCCAATTGTTTTCATTTTCAAAACGCTTAATTTCACTCTATAATTGTGCCCAAAGCTCCCATTTACCTCCTACCAATAAGAACATCTTTGTATGAACACACTTGTCTTAAAAGGGAGACTGAGAATATCACCTGATCCTGTATGTCTAATAGGCACCTATAGAACACTGATGAAGGTGCTTTATTACTAACAGTAGGGGAACACAGATTTCAGGACTTCATGCTAACATACCCAACAACTACTGCTTGTTAATTACTTTATGTTTACCTTAGAGCCAAACATTGTGAGTTAAGAGATGGGAGGAAAAACTACTTTCCTACAGACAAGTAGAAGAGAGAAAAAAAAATAACAAGGGTAATCAAGTATATGTGCTGTTGAAGGTAATTAGGTACAGTATTCCAAGAAGATGGCTCAGATTTGGACTGAAAGAAAACATTGCCTGAAGGAGAAGAGATGAGAGAATGGGAATCATTAGGATGCTTAAAATCCCCAAATATCACAAAATATTTGGATGTTATCCCAAAGGTCATTATCAGCCACTGAAGAAGTTTTAAATCATGGGTATTGAGACTGTGAAGCCTGTTTTCAAGAAGTTATAATTTTGGTCCTCTCCTCTGTCTGAGGAAAATAATTTGGAGAATATGTCACTGGAAACAAGGAAACTTGATCGTGGTAAATTGTCTGATATTTAAAAACAGAATGACTGAGAATTGCTTGATATTATCAAGCCTAGGAATATGTACATTCTTCCCTTTCCAGAATGGTCTTCTACAGATACATGATGGGGGAATTGATTGGAGTGTTGGTCTCAGTTAGATCAATAATGCCACTAAGTCTACAATTATCTACTCTCTAAGTGAAGAATTTTTCCTACTCCTACTAGAAATACACCTGGTTCCCTATGACCTGAAAACTTGAATCCCTTACTGACATTGTTTCTGTTACCACAATAGAATGTGTGTGTGTATGTGTGTGTGTGTGTGTGTGTGTGTGTATGCAGCTATGTATCATTAGCAAAGTCTAAGAAAGAATTCTGAATAACTGTTAAACCTTTGATAGCCTATTCTAATTCCTAAGCAGGCTCCCCTGTGAAGAGGTCTCCTTTCTTTTCTTTCTCCACAGAAGGCTGCATCTCCTTTTGAATCCTCCCTTTCTCTTTTCCTAAAACCTCATTCCTAATCACAAGATTTCTTTAAACAACATCCTCCCAGGCAGGGCAACCTCATATGTTTACTGGAATCCTCTCTTTTCTCTCTAAGAATGTCACTGTACAGGTATTGAAAAATCAGCTCCGGATAGACCTTGAAAACTTTCCAGATCTCCATGTAAATAAGAGAACAACAACAACAAAGATTCACAGGATGCCCAATCTGATAAAATTCAAATATGATGTTCATTGTACTACTCTGAAAATATACTGACAGACATCTAAAAATAGGTAACTTTTACAGTTCATAAATTACATCTCAACAATTTTAGCTTAAAAATAAAAGATCCGAAAGTTGGGTATAGTCATACATACTTGTAAATACTAACTCTGTAAGAGCTGAGGCAGGCGGATCATGAGTGTGATACTAGTTGGACTACAAAGAAGACTATGTTCTTAGCAACTTGTCTAGCTCTGTTTTGTATTGACACATTATAAAACTTCTTTCCCTCAATCATTATGTATTTGTTTTGGGCACTTTGCTTTCATCCATGAATCTTGTTTCCAACAAATAACATGTTTGAATATCCACTTATATGAACAGGCCCAGCATTGGTTCTCTGAAAAGGAAATGCATGAAGAAATATCTTCATAAGTAAAGACATAACATTTGAGGCAATTCCAGGTTTAATTACATAAGATAATTTCTTCTTCTCAAAAGAGATAATTTCATACATACCTCTACTCCTTATCCTATCACCAGCATTCATGCCTTTACTGATGTTATCCAAAAGAAGATCGCCCATCAATTATTGGATATATAACTAAAACATTTATGTGCATCTTTTTAAGAATTCATAAAAGATTTTCAGGTTGTAAGAGGCTAATGGATTCAGCATCTTTTGAGAGTATATGAAATTAGGTTATATTCCTCTCTCTTGTGAGGATGAAATACCCTCAAACGGAAAGATAACAGTTAATGTGCAATGTGAAAATTTAAATTCTTTTTATTCCAGTAAAAACCCAAATTAATATCTCCCACTTCACTTCCCAGAAAACATCTCATTTCCCTGCTTTAAAATTTTGATATTACTTACCTGATAGAATATATTTATATTTTATAACAGAAATGAAAGAAACCTCATAGGTTCTCTTTATTTTGGTGGAAGGTTTTGTTGATTCATTAATGCTTTCTACCTCATATCTCACTTTCCACTGGAAATTTTGCCTGGAGTAATTTTTGAGAATTAAGTAAAGTGCACTAAACAAAGCTCATTTGCTTACATCAGTTTAAATGAAATGAAAGTAGATTTAAGTTTTTGTAGGTCATGAATTTTAACTTTGGTGAAAAAATAGTATGAGTTACTAAATTAACCTACAGTTATTTCATTTAAATCTCTACTAGGGACAGAATATTTGGTATAGTGGACTTGCTTTTACTCTCTTCCATAAAATATAATTTATGCCAATCCTAGTGTGAACATGTTTTTGCAATTCTTTCCATAGGAAATAGAGCAGAACAATTGAGTTTCTAACCTTTAAATTTGTGAATATAGAATCCTAAAAATATTTTTGCGCTGTAGCAGACTCATTGTGTACTGAAAACCAGCTTTCTGCCCTCGGAGAGGTAAGAATGAGCAGCAGCAGAAGCCTAGGGTTCACTGGGAGATGGTCCCTAAGCTCACAAAAGCTCCTCAAAGCAGATGGCAGCTCTTCTGAGCATGCTCCACTTGCAGCAGCTAAGGGACTGTTAAATTAGCCCTCCCAGGAAATTAGGTCTCACTGGGTTAAACTGTGGAGGATCATGCTGTTTCCAGGGCAGACATGGAGCAGAGCCCAGACTGTCCCAGTTAGTCCTTCCCTTACCTTAAGATGTGTTCCTAGCATCTACTACTCCCTGAGAACAAGTGATAAAGAAGATAGAACTGTCCAACCATGTCAGGGATAGAGATCAATAAAAGACAAGTTTGATTAATGCCTTGCCTCCTTCTATTGTAATTACAATCCGAATGTTTCTTTTCCTCTTCTTTTTTCTTTAATGCTCTACCACTTGAGCTACAGGTCCACTTTCAGTTTTGGAGATAGATTATTGGAGATAAGAGACTCATGGACTGTCCTGCCCAGGAGGGGATCAAACTGTAAACTTCAAATCTCAGACTTCTGCGTAGCTAGGATTATAGGTCTGAGCCACAAGTGCTAAACTGTCTTCATTTCTTAATCACTCAAAATAAAATCTTCTTGAACTGGCTCACACATGTAATCCTAGCTTTGAGGGGAGACTAGAGATTGGGAGGGTCACAGGTAATATCAACCTGGACAGGAAATTCCAAGAGACCCCATCTCAACTGAAGAAGCTGAGCATAGTGACTTTCACATGTCATTCCAGCTACCATGGAAAGACTAATATAGGCAGGTGACGTGTCCTTGGGAAGGGAGTGAGTCCCTTTCTCAGAAAATAACTAGCCTACAAAAGAAGAGCTATAGATTTGACACATTGATAGAATGCCCAGCAAGTATGAGGTCCTGAGTCTAACCCTACTGCAGCCAAAACAAAAAGAGACCTTTTTGTTATTATCTTTTTGATTAATAAAACAATCTGAGTAATACTGTCTTCACAATAAAACTCCAAATGCTTAAAAATCCATAATCCTGTGAAATCATACTCTGCCTGTGGTAACAACAAAGTAATACCCAGCACATATGTATCCAATAGATGTTGATCAAATAGGAATAATTATTTTAAGCATTTTAAATATGCCATGCTTCAGATTTAGCATATCAACAGATATTTTAAATAGCAGTTAGTTACAATGTTTTTATCATGAACACTTTCAAATGACTGTATACACGTGTATTGGAACTAGAGAGGGAAAGGGAATACCAAAATCAAGAGACAAAGGATAAAAAGACAAACCATTGCAATATTAATACTTACAAAACCAATTGGTGTAAACCAACCCTACCACTCATGGGGGGGGGGGGGCTGGGGGCAGAGAAGAGGGGGAGATGGGGAAAAATGAGAGAGGAGTTAACAAGTAGGGTAAGAAATTTACTTGCTTTACATATGAAACTCTAAGCCACCTGTGCGTCTCTGACAATAAAAAGAAAAGCAAAGAAAAAGATTTGAAATTCAGGGTGTTTAAATAACTAGATAAAGAATACAGTAGCCATTGTCTGACTTTTGTGTACATCTAGCCTCATTGCCTCTGTTTCAATCACAAAGCTGTTTATTACATGTTTATTGATCAAATTAAATGACCAGTAAAAGCACAATATATGATATCCCTTCAAAAAGAGATACCAATCATCAATAATTACTAAAAATTACTAGAAATAATTTACATGGAATATTTTTATGATTCAAACACCCCATATTTATTGTCTTCATTTTAAATTTTGCTTTGTAACAATCCTGAATGGCAATATTTTTGGATGACAAGATTGGGGATAAGATAATTTGAAAAATTCTCCAAACCTTTGTATCTTTGATAAAATTCAACAAACATATTTTTCATCACTTAGCTTATTAGTATTCTAAATTCCTCTGACCTATCTCATAGGTAAATAGAAACTCCCTCAGCAGTTGAATCCAGAGAGGAAATATATAACTGGTAAACAAAGAATAGAGTAAGGAAGCCACTGAGATAGAATAACTCTGTGGGCAAAATATGAGTAATAGCACTGCAAAGATTGAGTTGCTCACCCTTGAGACTCTCAATTTCTCAGTTGTGGAACCCCACAAATGAGAACCTCAAATGAAACTGAGGGTTAATTTATTAGGGTAACACACATGGAAGATTGTAGTAACCTAGTTTTGATGGACTCCGATTCACAGGTCCTTCCTGGAGGTCTTCAAAATACTGTGGGATGTAACTTAAATTGTAAAGTCTTACATACAAGTAAAATCATAAGTGACAGCCAACAGAAAGAACAAACAATGTGTTTACAAACCCTGCAATAATGCTACTCTAAAAGAGATTGCAATATAACTTACCATAAAATAATTTAAAAGTGAAACATTGACTAAACGTTAATTTTACAGTGAGGATCTATCATAAAATATCCAAGAAAATATGAGGAAAAACCAGTTAGAACTGAAATGTAAATGTATTAAAATTTTAAAAATGGATGATTTATGCAGCTGACTAGAAAAAATGAGTAAAGTCAAAGGTAAACTTCAAGGAATTATCTAGAATGTAACATTTAGTAAGGATATGAGAAATACAAAGGAGTTATAAGATTCAAAAAATGAAATGAAAAATATAATAAAAAAATCCAATTGGCACTCACAATAGATGCAAATTAGGTGTATGGAATAGATCATTAGAATGAAAAGGCAACCGGTGAAATTCATTCAAGACTGATGAATCCTCACATCAACTATCAATAGGAGAGATAAAGAGAAATTCAGTGTTTTATATGCTACTGAAATGGCAGAACACAAAGACATAAGGATGATTTAAAGCAGCCCTAGGGAAAAGACAGAGAAAAGTGGGAATTAGACATCTTAATAATGGAATCCAAGTCACAATTAAAATATTCTTTAAAATGTGGAGATCAGCTGTATGTATTAGTCTGACCACATGGAACAGGGCTTCTAAAACTCACCCTTTTGAGAACAGATGCAAGATGAAAATACTTGCAGATAAATACAGCCTTTAGTGCTCGTCAGAAGCAGCAGAAATTTTTCCAAAGACAGTCCTCTTAAGCTGTAAATTCTGTCACTATACTGATTCTTTCCATTGTTGTATTTTTACTATTATTTTTATAGTGTCAAGTTTTACCTGGAGGACTTGTATCTTGTGCTAGTTTTTCATGTATGGGGGGAAGGTCTACTGTGTTCACTCTTCTGAATGGATATGCCAGTTTTTCCAGTACCATTTATTAATATTTTTCCCTTTTTATGTGTTCTTGAAATATTTGTCAAAAATCATAAGGAGTATGTGTATTTTGGGTGCTCTCTATTCTGTTCAATTGGTCTCTATGTCTGCTTTATGCCATTTCCAACCTACTATGATTATTGTAGTTTTATAGTACATTTTTTGTGTGTACCCATCCTGGGGCTGTCCCTGAACTTTTGTCCTTAAGACTAGCACTCTAGTACTTGAGCCACAGTTCCATTTCTGGCTTTTGGGTGGTTAATAGGAAGGTAGAGTCTCACAGACTTTTCTTTAAACTGTGGTTCTCAAATTCTTGAGTAGCTACAGTTACAGGTGTAAGCCTGTGGTACATTCTTAAATCAGGCAGTATGATAAGTCCAGGATTGAGTGTCTCCTTTCCTGAGGCAACTCACCAGGTTTGAGCAGGATGTTGGTATTCTCTGCAGACCAGGATACCTGGGACAGCAATGGTTCCTGTTATTCTACTCAGACTTAGAACAACCTTCTAAGCTTTCCCATTGGGTGCCCAGACATGCCTTGGCATCTGATTTCATCAGACATTTTTTAGCATGGTGGAGCATTCTCTTTATTTTTCATAGAGAGATGAAGATTGGAATGTGCTGTTCCATCTTGGAAACAATTTTTTCTTGCTTTTACTTTCTTTAGAATCCAAAAAAATCAAGTTGCTATCAATTTTCCAAGGAATATTTATCATACTTCTTTCCCTTTTACAATTTCCTGGTCGTAATTTGGTATGAAGTAGAAATCCAAGTAAACAAACATATGCATAAATGTGTTCATAGTGTAAGCAACTTACAAAAAGAGGCCAAGGTGGTTTCTATCATTATATAGTTACTCTATAGTTATACTGTATATGTGAGGTAAAATATCATTATGGTTTGAATTCACATTTCTCTGGTAATTAGTTCTATAAGCATCCTTTATAAATACTCATTAAAGTATAATTTATAGATTTAGCATAAATTTGCTAATAAATTGATTACTCAAGTATGCCTTTACCCTTATTCCTTTAACAAATACTTTTTTTCAGGTTATATAATGATCTTTTACAAATGCAATGCAGAAAATTCAGTCTTCAGTGGTAATCTGTTGAGTTTTGTACTGTCTGAATTCATATATTTAAGCCCTCACATTTAGAACTTCAAAAGGTAGATTCATTCAGAAAATGAGTTTCAAAGGATAAATATGACTACATTGGGCCTTTATAGAAGGCTACATACACACACACACACACACACACACACACACATGCGTGTGTGTTTATATATCTATATTTTATATACTGTATATGTACAATATATGTACATATGTTTTGATTTTGTATGTATATACAGAGTATATATACACATACATGTATATGTAATTTGCATATATGTATGTTAAGTAAATATATACATTTATATTTAAAATAAGTGATTTAAATGAAAATTAGTCAAAATATAAATAGTAAATGTGTAAGAATTTACTATACAATATATGTTGGAATAGCATATCAATCTGTGAATCAAATCCACTTTTATTTGACATATTAATCAGTAGATATTAGTATGTGGAGATGAACTGGAAGGGTTTAATATGGATGAAGTTTAGGGTTTCCTGATTTGACTCATGCATTTTCTAGTGCACTCTCTGAAATTCAAGTCCTTTTAACAGCTGAACACATTAGATTTTATTGGTAGAATATTTTGCTTAATGCTAAGGTACACAAAGTGTACTTTTGCTAGGAGCATGATGCTTTTTTTTTATAAAGCTCTAGTGTAGAATGTACTTTCAACTATATAAAAATAAAATTGCAAATAGGAAGCACAGAGCAGCAATAGTAATATTGTTTTGCAAACTCTCCCCTGAGCTACAACTAACCTGGTTAGTTTACTCTAGAAGAGTCATTTTCGTGTGTGCAATATTCTCAGAAATATTTAACCATCTCAAATTCAAATGCTAACATAAGGATAAAGAATAAATATGGAACAGTCTTCCATCACCTGGTTGTGCCCTGATGTTTTCCATTTATTTTGTGCAAAGTAGAAATTTCAAATTAGTTGAACTCATTAAAATGCCATTGTTAATTATGAGACCTAAAAATATGTATTCAGGCAATCATCTGTAAGTCATTTTTAAATACAATTATACCCTAGAAAATTATAGGCAATAAAGTTTTATAATTTAAACCAAACTTTGAGACAGGAGCTTGTTGTTGTTTTCTTAACTTACTATGTTGATTGTCTCTTCCTGCTTTCCAAACAGAGGGAACCAGGTACTTTCAATGGCTTGAAGGCAGTTGCTGGCTGAAGATGGAAAAAGCACAATGATATTGTCATTGAGCTGGATAAGGAGAGAAAAAGTACTGTGGTAGTTTCTTTTTATGGGTGTAGTTTTAGATACATTTCCTATCATGGAAAGTAATAATGAATTCACTACACATTTTCCCATTTGGAATATTTGTAGTAAAGTATTTCTTCCACCACAACACTTTGCTTACACCAACGTGGAATTTGTGATAGGTATTTTGGACAGCACAGACAAAAAAGGATTTGTGTGAGAACTTAATATAATGTCAGTGTATTAAGACCTGAGAAAAGGGCTGGGAATATAGCCTAGTGGCAAGAGTGCCTGCTTCGGATACACGAGGCCCTAGGTTCGATTCCCCAGCACCACATATACAGAAAACGGCCAGAAGCGGCCTTGTGGCTCAAGTAGCGGAGTGCTAGCCTTGAGCGGGAAGAAGCCAGGGACAGTGTTCAGGCCCTGAGTCCAAAGCCCAGGAATGGCCAAAAAAAAAAAAAAAAAAAAAAAAAACTTGTTGGGGCTGGAAATATGACCTAGTGGAGGGAGTGCTTGTCTTATATACATGAAGCTCTAGGTTCGATTCCTCAGTGTCACATATATAGAAAAAAAAAAAAAAAACTTTTGGTAAGGTTAGGAGGAAAGGAAACCTGCCACATGGTGCAGGCAGAAAGGAGTTTATTGGGGGGAAAGCAAACTGCCAGCCTACACAAGATGGAGGCATGGGGAGACAGAGGGGAAGGAAGAAGGGAAAAAGAGAGAAAGAGCCAGAGAGTGTAACAAAGAAAAGGAAAAAGCAGGGACTGTGTTGAGCTGGATTATGTAGGGAAAGGTGGAGGTGTGGCCAGGTAGATTGGATGTGACTTCAGAGAATGGGGAGATAACTGCCTCCAGGTGAGCCGGTTGCCTGCGTGTAACTCAGGTACTGGGCACAGAGGTAAACCGGTGGGGGGTGAATTCATGGAGCCCTCCAAGTGGTGGACCTTACAATTTTACAGTTTTATAATTATTATAATCTTTTCTGTCTCTCTGATCTTGTTTTGTTAGTAAACATGAAAATTAATACCACATGTATTAATTTCAAAGACATTACAAATTTTACATAGTACCTGTTATGAAGAATGTGTGTGTGTGAGTGTGTGTGTGTGTGTGTGTGTGTGTGTGTGTGTGTGTGTAAGCCAGTCCTGGGGCTTGAACTTGGAACCAGGGCACTGACCCTAAGCTTTTATGCTCAAGTCTAGTACTATACCACTTGAACCACAGCTCCATTTCTTGCTTTTTGGTAGTTAATTGGTTAATTAGTGATATGAGTGAACTGCAATGCTCAGATTTCAGCCTTTCTGAGCAGCTAGGATTACAGGTGTGAGCCACCAGTGCCCAGCTATGAAAAGTATTTTATATATGCCTTACATAATCATTTTATGTTCAAAGGAAAAGTAAAACAATCTAATATATTCCTTACTTATAACCACAATGATATCAAATGGAATTTTGAAAATTTTTTATTAAACTTATTTCTTTATTGTGAAAGTGATATACAGAGGGGATAGAGTTTCATACATAAGGCATTGTGTATATTTCTTATCCAACTTGTTGCCTCCTCCCTCAGCCCCCTCCCCCCTTCCTGCCTCCCCATTTCCCTCCCTCCCCATGAGTTAGTTGTACAGTTGTACAGTTGTACAAGGAAAATGGAGAAAGACAGTCTGATATTAGCTCTACTCTATTAAGTCTGCAAATTTCATATGAAATTTCTATGAAATATGTGTCACATTTCTGGCATTTTGACGCTAATAGAAAGAATTGGACATGGAACTATGACTAGATCATTCCTTTGTTGGTTTCATTCTATGATCTGAATATGATGGTATTCATCTTCATTTGTTAAAACACATTATTAAAAACAAAGCTAAGCAGTGGTAGCTCATACTCATGATGGTAGCTACTCAGGAAGCTGAGATCTGGCATCATATTTGAAAGCCAGCCCCAACAGAACAGTTTGTGACAGTCATATCTAATTAACCACCAAAACATAGCTGGAAGTAAGACTCCAGATGTAACATTCTAGCCTTGAGCACAAGAGCTCAGGGACAGAGCCCCATAACTGCAACACATACCTAAAAGAAAAGAAAAGTCCTAATAGCTAGGAGCCAGTGGCTCACACCTGTAACCCTTGCTACACAAGAGGCTGAGATCTGAGGATCATGGTTCAAAGTCAACCCCAGAAAGAAAGTCAGTGAGACACTTATGTTCAATTAACTACCAAATAAGTCAAAAGTGGAGCTGTGGCTCAAATTGTAGAGGTCTACCCTCTAGCACAAAAGCCCAGGGACAGCTCCCAAGGCTCAGAACCAGCACATTCAAACAAAATAGTCCTACCATTAAAAACTTGAAGATGTATTGGTAGCAATCATTTCACAATGCCATTTAAGTAACTCATGAAGAAGAGTCACCATGTTAAATCACAATATATAATTACAAACTTTGTGGTGAGAGCTAATTTCTGTTCCATATATACTCATTTATTAGCTGTTTAACTGGTATACTTTTTCATCCTAATAAAAAAGATCATTAGAAATGAATACATTTCACTACTTAAATAATACAAGGGACTTAAATAGCAAACATTAATATGCAAAATCCCTTAATAATAAAGGTAGAGGAATACAAGAACATGTATATAATGTGGAGAGATGAGAATTCTCAGAAAAAAATCTTAAGGAGCAGCTAGAAGTTGAAAGCACAGAGAGTAATCACAAAATGATGTGATTTTCTAACAGAAACGCAAGGAAATTCAACCTACAAAAATTGGCATATCTAATATCATTGGTGAATTCAATTCAAGATTTATGCTCATACCAGTTTTCTGCAATCTCATGAAGAAAGTAGTCTATCTAGCTCACTATGTGAATCCACCATCATCTTACATCCAAAACCAAATAAAGATAATACAAAAAAGAGAAAGAAAGAGAAACATAGATGGATATCTGTCAGTAAACTATGCAAAATCTCTCAAAGCATTATTGACAAATCAAACACAAGAAAGTATCTAAATGTACATAACAACAAACTGGTATAAAAAGTATGGAAAGTTGTTTCAACATTTAAAATTCTTCAACATAATTCACCACATCACCAAGGATTAAAAAAATAGAAAAATAATAAATCAGTTGACACAGAGAAGTTATTTGTCAAAATTCAATACCAATTCAGGGTAAAGACTTCTTCATTTATAGAGAACATCTACAGAACACTATGGTTAATACTCTATATAATTTGAGAGGTCTATGCTTTTTTTAACTTCAAGAAATAAAAGATATACCTTTTCACCTGTTCAACATCTTGAAAACAATGAAAGTGTAGAAGGAAGAAACAAAATATCATTAACTGCAGATGACAGAGTCATTCATGTAGATATGCTAAGGCCTAAAAAACAGAGAAATTCTTGGAACTAACAAGTGTCAATAGCGACATCATAGTACACAGTATTTGAAAGCTGATCTAGTCTCATATATGCAGTTTACTTCCAATTATAGCAGATTCTTAATTGAAGCAGAAATAAATGCTGCTGGAGCCTATACCGCCACCATTTGGTTCTGACCCAACCCCATGTAGAAGAAACATGTAGATAAAACGTTCTTTGTAATTATTCTCAACATGCCATGTGAACTTGTACTAATTTCTTTTCTCTTTTTCCTTGTCAGTTTTTTTGACTAAGTACTTTGTCTAGTTTTGTTTCTCTTGTAGTCCCTTCCTGTGGCTGTACCCTCGCTACCACTGTACTACATCCGAGACCTGGATATTGTCTGATACGGGTAATAGAACTGGGGAAGGGAGAGGGAATACCAAAATCGAGAGACAAAGAACAAAAAGACAAACCATTCAAAAAGCAACACTTAGAACATTTGGTATAAACCAACTGCACAACTCTTGGGGGGAAAAAAAGGGGACAGGGAAGGGGGAGAAATGAGGGAGGAGGTAACAAGTAGAACAGGAAATTTATTCACTGCCTTCCATATGAATCTGTAACCCCTATATCACATTTTGACAATAAAAAATTACAAAAAAAAAAAAACACTTTCTTCTTGGAAGCTAAGTCTACAGTCTTCTACCTTCTCAATTATTTTGGGATACTTAGATCCTCTATAAATCAATTGTTATTTAAGCCAGACAGATTAGTTTCTCTTGTTTGAAAAAAATCACAAAACAAAAACTTGAACAATAAATAAATAATGACTAAAAAGTATAGAACTCAGTAACAGACACTATGTTCTGACTCTCTAAAATATTCTTGCTAGTAAATTATATGTAATCTCAGACTAAAAACTGTGTATGTTGCCAGTTTATTCTTATCTCTTACTTTACAGAATTGTACAAGTATACTTTTCAGAGAATCATATATTATAACCTTCTCAAGTCCCATAAGAACATCCTGCTTATAAATGTTTGATTTTAGTTTTCAAGAGGATATCAAAGAAAAATTTCTACCTATTTGGATTTGTGTTTTCACAGCTATGTGGAACTAAAACCCAAGATTTGAAGTTCAGAGAAGTATAGGAGAACTTGGTGACTATGATTATGGGCTGAAGATAGTGGATATCATATTGCATCCTAGGTAGATTTGGCTCAGATAGAAATAACAGGACAGCAACTTTAGGAAACAACAGAAAATAATCCTTAAAAGGTAAATACAATATTTGTTATCTGAATGTTCTAACTTTCTGAAGCACATTCAGAAGAAGATGCTGTACATTATTTGTGAAAACTAATTATCTAAGGCAAGCTACTTAAAATCACTTCAGATAATTAACGAGGAAGTTCTGGTATCATTAGTCAATGCTGCTAAATACCATGTTACACCAGACAAGAGGATCAGCACATTTCCTCTAAGAATTACCCTTGCTCTCTTGAACCTGTGAGCTCCTTCCTTGTACTGTGAGGTAGAAACTAGCAAGGTGTTCCCTATGATCACAGGACTTTTATCTTGTGATCTATTGTTTGGAAGAAGAAAATATGCAAATTGGTTTGTCATTTTATGCAACGTTTAATGAGCTTGTTTAACATACAACATTACTAAAAATGCTGGTGTTCAGTAACTTCCCTATGTGGGTAGGCCAAAAGATTATGACAATGTGGATATTTTTTCTTTTTCCTTCCTATTTAAAAAAAATGTCATCATCATCTCATTGGATATTCATTAAGATACAAAAGTGCCATGAGTGATAATTAGAATTAGTGCTTTTACACAGATAAACTTTATAATAAATGGAATCTACCTTATTTAGAATAGATTTGGGGGTGTTTTTCTTCACATGAAGGTTCTTTGTTCGTGTCAAGCTCTTATGATTGAGAAAGAAGATGGTAAATGAATGAATACTAAAGCTCTTAAACATGTCAGTTTTTCTTATTTGTGGAGATTTCTAATTTCTCTTAATTCATATCTAAAGGTATGCAAACTTGAAATTAGTTTGTTCCTTCTCACAGTTTTGAAACAAACCTAATTCTTGGATCATTTAACATTTAAGAATTCTATACAGCCTCTCAGTATACACTATATCAGTAGCAACCTAACATAACTCCCTACCTTATTCACAGGGGCTTTCCTATGGTTGTATGGTTACTCCTTATACAAAGGATGCCAAGGGAGAATTTCTCTTATAGCAGTGTAATGATTACTTGTTCATTCCTTGTATAAAAAGAAAATGGAACTTACTCCTAGACATGCCCTTAACTGAAAGTAGCAGAAAATATAAGTCAACTCTATTTAAATAAGAATATAAATGATCATTTCATATAATATTGGTTTAATTTTAAGAAGCTTAGTGTTTAATTCAGAAAAATCTCAATGACACCTTCAAGGATATACATATTTTATATATTTTTTCATTTAAGTTTGTCATTGCCTTAGTGGCAGCCCTTACTTTGACCTTGGTGATTGTTACCAGCTAGTTGAAGTCATTTTCAGCATCAAATCCTGACAGATAAAAACACAGGGAAAACAATATCTAGCAGAAGATATGTGTATTTCCATGTGTTTCCATTCTTCCATGGCTCACCAGTTAGAATTGGACAATATGTTTCCTTCATACCATAGAAAAATAAACCTCTGGACCAGTATGACTCCCGGCACCCATTAATCTCTTAAATTACAAAGTCATGGGGCTGGGAATGTGGCTTAGTGGTAGAGTGCTTGCCTTGCATGCATGAAGCCCAGGGTTTGATTCCTCCACACCACATAAACAGAAAAAGCCAGAAGTGGTGCTGAGGCTCAAGTGGTAGAGTACTATCCTTGAGCAAAAAGAATCCAGGGACAGTTCTCAGGCCCTGAGTCTAAGCCCCAGGACTGGCAATAAATAAATAAATAAATAAATAAATAAATAAATAAATAAAATAACAAAGTCAAAAGCTTTTCCATTGTAATACTAAAGCAGTGTTTCCCTCCTTGCCATATTCACTGATAAAGCAGAAATAATACATGAACTTGGCAGATCCTCAACACAGATCAAGAGAATAGTACCATATCATCATATTATCATAGTCTCAACTACCGTACACTTCAAAAATATGAGGGAGAAAATTGTCACTTAACAATGTCCTTGATGAATTAGGAAAAGTATCTGTTTTGTTAAATCTCAGACCTCTGGCCAAAAGATTGAATACTGTATAAAATAATTATGGAGAGGGGGTTTTGGGAAGACGGTGAAGGAGCAGCAGAGCCCTAGCTGAGCTCCCTCTGACATCATAGTTTTCCCATCCCAGAGACACTTTTACCCCTAGAAAGACAACCAGAGTAAGTTCTAACAGTACAGGGATTCTTGCCAGAAAGGAAAAATCAACTTTGCTGGTCTGAAAACACAGATTTGAACTCCAGGTGGCATCTGCCACAATGCCAGTGCCGGCGCCAGCACAGTGCCCCTCACTCTGCACAGCTAAAGCTCTCAATGGAGACTGGGGTGATATCCTCCAGACAGCGGCATACAGAGGGATCAAAGGCTGAGCATGGATGGGGCGAAATCACAGAGAAAGTGTGAGTACCCCCATGAAAGACACTCTCACTCGCACCCACAGAGCAGCTCCTCCCCCACCGCCAGAGCAAAGCGCCATCTTTGACACTGGCATAGGGTCAGACCAGACTGGAGCTAAAGCCCGCCTGGGGAAAGCGAGGACAAAGCGGCCATCTTTGAGAAGGGCACAAGGGACCAACCAGTGAGAGCCGGCTTCGCCCGGAAGAATGCCCCCTGCCCAGGCAGGAGGCTCGTCCTGGGCCACAGCACAACTAGAGGTGCACCGCCCTGCCAGCCGGAATTCCTAAATAAAAAGTGAAAGCGGTGAGTAGCTACTGGCAGCACGGAACAACCAGATGGGAGAACATAAAGTTCCTGAGACAGATAAATGGTCCCATCACAGAGGAAGCCCAATTCCCAGACCAAAACAGAGCTGAATTCCATAGCCAGCTCTGCCTGGAAGGCCGCTCTGCCCAGGAGGGAGGACCCTCCCCCAGGCAAGCAACTCTCGGCTGGGTAAACCAGGCCAGAGGGGCCCCGCCCTGCTGAGTCCACAGCCTGTTCAAAGCCAGGTTTTAAAGGCAGTGACCCTACAGCAGACAGAGGGGCCACGGTTCCCAAGACTGTTCAAGTCCCCCACCTACAGAGGAAGCCCAAGGCCTACCTGCCAGCTGTGTGAACCACAGAGCCCCAGGATTTCACTGACAGGGGAAGAAGGTCAGAGCAGACCCACCCCCTGCGAACTGAAAGCAAGTCAAACCAGCCAAGCAGCATAATAGACTGCAGACCACCTCAAGGAAACCAGAAACTGGTGAAAGCCCACCAAAACAAGGAAGACTCCTTTTTATTTTTTTTTATTTTTTCTCAAATGTTTCTTAAGCTTTCTTTTTTATATATATATTTTCATTTCTGAAACGTCATTGGTTTGTTTTTTTGTTTTCCATTTTTACCCGTTGGTTCTATCAAGTTCTTTTTTGTTTGTTTCTTGTTGTTTGTTTTTTCCTGATTTTTTTTCCTTTCCCTTTTTATTTTATTTTATTTTAAATAATTTTTTTCTGTTAGGTGCATCCATCTTCCAGTATTTTTTCTTTATTTCTCTCTTTGCATTCTCTTTCTTTAAAAATTACTTTCCTATGAATAACACCTCCACTCATTATTGCTAACTCTCCATTGTCTATGATTTTAATCTTGTTCTTTCTACTGATTCTACTCTCCTCCACATTTCCAGGTCACTGAAACTAAACCAAAATCATCACCCCACCCCCCCATATATTTTACTTTATTCTCTTTACTACCTCTAACTTACCCTCCTGACTTACTTCTAGGACCTCCAGATTCCATTGACTCCTGGTTACTAGATAGAGGGTATCCAGTACCCTCTTGCTTGTTCCGAGTGAATCAAAGGGGTTCATAGAGAAAGCCAGTCCAAAAAGAACGTAATATAAGAACAAGAATTGCTCATAGGGTTGTAACAGTAAATAGGTAACTACTGAATAAAGGGCTCAGGATTGTTTGTTATACTGAAATTGTATTCTTTAGGAACACCAAATATAATTTTATACACAGGTATAAAAGGTATCCATATATAATTGTGAACTTCTAAGATTTAGACAACAGTGCTTGGTAAGGTCTGCTTTGGGTCTTAAATGGTGCTCACAGGTGCTAGTAGATTGGCATTCCCAATCCAAATGGGCAGAAGAAACACAAGTAAGATAGCAAACAATGGAGTCTTATCTCCCATTCAAAACAAGCAGAAAGCAGAGCAGTTAATCAAAGACATAGAAGAAAACCCTCAAAATGCTCTACAAAGTTTACTAATAATCATGATAAATGAAAAGTTTGAATCTCTTCAGTTAATTATTCTAGAACGTGTGGAGGCAAAGCAAAAATTAATGGAGAATTTCATGGCCTCCACAAATAGAAAGATAAATGAACTTCAAGAGTCAAATGAAAAGATAACTACACAGCTAAAAGATTTGAGAGACAGCACTCAAAACCAAATTAATGAAGTTAATGAAGTAAAGAAGTCCATGCAGGACCTAAGAGATAATTATAGCAAGGACATGGAAATCATCAGAAAAGACCAGTCAGAAGGAAAAGAGATTCGAAATCAAGTAGCTAGCCTACAGTACCGACTAACTGAAGCAGAGGATCGAATCTCAGGAGCTGAAGATTTCCTAGAATCTATGGAGAAAGATCAAAAAGCAATACAAAACCAATCCAATCGACAAAACAGATCACTCCAGGAGATTCAAGATACAATCAGAAAGCCCAATTTAAGGATAATAGGTGTTGAGGAAAACCTAGAGAAGGAAGTTAATGGAATAGGCAACCTATTTAACAGAATATTAGCCGAGAACTTCCCAAATATCCAGAAGGATAGGCCTATACAGATACAAGAAGTATTTAGAACCCCAAACCGACCAGACCAGAATAGGACATCCCACCGACACATTGTGATCAAAACAGGATCAGTAGAGTCCAAGGAAAGAATCCTTAAAGCTGTTAGGGAGAAAAAACTATCACATATAAAGGAAAAGCAATCAGAATTACCCAAGACTTCTCGGCAGAAACCATGAAAGCAAGGAGAGCCTGGAATGAGGTATGCCAAACCCTATAAAAAAATAAATAAATAACTACCATCCAAGAATAGTGTACCCAGCTAAACTCTCATTCTTAGCCGAAGGTCAAATAAAAGTCTTCCAGAGTAAGGAAAAACTGAAACAATATATCTCCACCAAACCAGCTTTACAAAAAATCCTCAAAGATGTACTATACGGGGAAAATAATCAAGATCCCAATGCAGACAGAGAAATGAACCCTAAATAGTAAACCAGAATATCAGATCAACAAATGGGAAGACTCAGCCTTTAACAAGATAGGGATAATGAAAGGAACAAATGATCAGCTCTCAATCCTAACTCTCAACATTAATGGACTTAATTCACCAATCAAACGACATAGGCTTGTAAGTTGGATCAAAAATCAAGACCCACCTTTCTGCTGCCTCCAAGAGACACATCTATTCAGCAAAAGTAAACATCTTCTAAAAGTGAAAGGCTGGAATCAAATCTATCAAGCAAATGGCCCCCATAAGCAGGCCGGAGTAACAATCCTAATATCAGACAAAATCGACATCAAATTAAAAAAGGTAAAGAGACAAAGAAGGTTACTACATACTAGTAAAAGGATCTCTCCAACAGGAAGATATAACCATCCTAAATATCGACACACCAAATACAGGAGCACCCAACTTCATCAAACAATCACTACTGACTCTAAAAACACTCAGAGACCCAAACACATTGATAGTTGGGGAATTTAACACTCCACTATCACCTCTGGATAGATCAACACGCCAAAAACTGAACAAAGAAACCACAGAACTAAACAACTGCTTACACCAACTAGACTTAATCGACATCTACAGAATATTGCACCCTGAGACAACAGAATACACATTCTTCTCAGTGGCACATGGAACATTCTCCAAAATAGATCACATCTTAGGGCACAAAGAAAGTCTGCACAAATTCAGAAGTATCAAAACCATTCCCTGGGGCTGGGAATATGGCCTAGTGGCAAGAGTGCTTGCCTCCTACACATGAAGCTATCAGTTCGATTCCCCAGCACCACATATATGAAAAATGGCCAGAAGGGGCACTGTGGCTCAGGTGGCAGAGTGCTAGCATTGAGCAGGAAGAAGCCAGGGACGGTGCTCAAGCCCTGAGTCCAAGGCCCAGGACTGGCCAAAAAAAAACAACAACAACAACAACAACAAAAAAAAAACCATTCCCTGCATTCTCTCAGACCACGATGGAATAAAATTAGAGCTCAACTCAAACAGCCACCACAGAAAATCCTACAGTTTATGGAGAATAAACAACACACTGCTGAAACATCAGTGGCTCATTGAAAAAATTAAAACGGAAATTCAAATGTTTATGGAACTCAACCAAGTTGAGGACACAAAGTACCAACTCCTTTGGGGCACAGCAAAGGCAGTACTCAGAGGAAAATTTATATCTCTGAATGCATACACCAACAAACTGGAGAAACAGCAACTCAACCATTTAAGGAAGCACCTTAATTTACTTGAAAAAGAAGAACAAGCCAAACCCCAAGTCAATAGATGAAAGCAAATAATTAAAATTAAATCAATTAGAGATGAAAAAAACCATCGAAAGAATCAACAAAACAAAGAGTTGGTTCTTTGAAAAAATCAACAAGATAGACAGACCCCTGGCAAACCTGACCAAAAACGAAGGCAGCAGACTCAAATAAACAAGATAAGAGATGAAACAGGTAACATCCCCACGGAAACAACCAAAATTCAGACCATAATAAGGGACTATTTTGCAAACCTTTATGCCAACAAATTCGAGAACTGGGAAGAAATGGATGATTTCCTAGAAAAAATTCATATCCCCAAACTCAACCATGAAGATTTAAAACTTCTAAACAGACCCATATCCAGTAATGAAATAGAAACAGCAATAAGTGATCTCCCATCCAAGAAAAGCCAAGGTCCAGATGGATTCACATCAGAATTCTACAAGGCCTTCAAAACAGAACTCACACCAATATTTCTCAAACTCTTCAATGAAATTGAAAAAGAACGTTCACTACCAGACACTTTCTATGAAGACAGTAAAATCCTTATCCCAAAACCAGGCAGGGACTCATCATGGAAAGAGGACTATAGACTGATTTCCCTGATGAACATAGATTCAAAAATTCTCAACAAAATTCTGTCTATCGACTTCAGCAGGTCATCAAAAAAATCATACACCACGATCAAACTGGATTCATCCCAGGGATGCAAAGTTGGTTCAATATATGCAAGTCAATTAATGCAATACACCACATCAACCAGAGCAAGGTAGAGAACCACATGGTTATATCACTCAATGCGGAGAAAGCATTCAATAAAATTCAGCCCCCAGTTATGCTAAAAGCCCTGGAAAAATTGGGATTCCAGGGAACATTCCTGAATATAATCAAGGCAGTTTATGACAAACCAACAGCAAGCATAACTCTAAATGGGGAAAAACTAAAGCCATTCCCTTTAAAATCAGGAACAAGACAGGGATGTCCACTCTCTCCCCTTCTCTTCAACATAGTACTAGATTTCATAGCTAGAGCAATTAGGCAAGAAGAAAATATAAAGGGGATCCAAATAGGAAAAGATGAAGTTAAACTTTCTCTCTTCGCAGATGACATGATCCTATACCGAAAGAACCCCATAGACTCTACCCCCAAGCTACTAGAGCTGATCCAAAACTTTGGCAAAGTTGCAGGATATAAAATAAACCCTCAAAAATCAACGGCCTTTCTCTATGCTAACGACCCAAAGACAGAGGCTGAAATCAGGAAAGCAACTCCTTTTGCAATAGCCCCCAAAAACATAAAATACCTAGGAATAACCTTAACCAAAGAAGTGAAAGACCTCTTTGATGAGAACTTTAAAAGCTTGGAAAATGAAATTAAGTCAGAACTAAGAAAATGGAAAAACCTCCCATGCTCCTGGATTGGGAGGATTAATATAATCAAAATGGCAATATTGCCAAAGGCTATCTACAAATTCAATGCAATACCCATTAATACACCAACACCATTCTTTAATGAAATAGAGGAAGCAATCCAGAAATTCATATGGAACAATAAAAGACCCAGAATAGCAAAAACAATCCTAAGCAGAAAGAACGGTGCTCGAGGAATTACAATACCCAACTTCAAGCTGTATTATAAAGCTATAGTAATAAAAACAGCTTGGTATTGGCACCGGAACAGGCCTGAAGACCAATGGAACAGAATTGAAGACCCAGAAATGAACCCACAGAACTAAACCTACTTAATCTTTGATAAAGGAGCTAAAACAGTAGTCTGGAAAAAAGATAGCCTCTTTAACAAATGGTGCTGGCAAAGCTGGTTCAACACCTGCAACAAACTAAAACTAGATCCTTATAAATCACCCTGCACCAAAATCAATTCCAAATGGATCAAAGACCTAGAAATCAAAACAGACACCATGAAAACACTAATCAAAGGAGTAGGAGAAACACTTGGACTCCTTGGCCCAGGACGGAACTTTCTTGACAAAGACCCAGAAAGGCTACAGATCAAAGAAAGGTTAGACAAATGGGACTGCATCAAACTGCAGAGCTTCTTCAGGGCAAAGGACATAGCTTGCAAGATAAACAGAAAGCCCACAGATTGGGAGAAGATCTTTACTGGCCATTCAAAGGAAAAAGGAATCCTATCTGAAATATATGCAGAACTAAAAAAAAAAAAATACCTTCCTTCAAAACAAAACCGCAAAGAACCAATAGCCCCCTCATCAAGTGAGCTAGAGACTTAAAAAGAGACTTCTCTGATGAGAAAATGAGAATGGCCAAGAGACAAAAGAAAATGTGCTGTACATCACTGGCCATAAAAGAAATGCAAATCAAAACAACATTGAGATTCCATCTCACCCCAGTAACAATGTCCTATATCAAGAAAACTAACAATAACAACTGTGCGAGGGGATGTGGCCAAAAGGGAACCCTACTTCCTTGTTGGTGGGAATGTAAACTGGTTCAGCCACTCTGGCAAGTGGTATGGAGATTCCTCAGAAGGCTAAACAGAGAATTCCCCTATGACCCAGCAGCCCCACTTTTGGGTATCTATCCAAAAGCCCACAAACAAAATCACAGTAATGCCACCAGCACAACAATGTTCATCGCAGCACAATTTGTCATAGCGAGAATGTGGAACCAACCCACATGCCCCTCAGTAGATGAATGGATCAGGAAAATGTGGTACATATGCACAATGGAATTTATTGCCTCTATCAGAAAGAATGACATTGCCCCATTTTTAAGGAAATGGAAGGACTTGGAAAAAGTTATACTAAGTGAAATGAGCCAGACCCAAAGAAACATGGACTCTATGGTCTCCTTTATAGGGAATAATTAGCACAGGTCACAGCAGAGGATCACAGGAGCCCAATAGCTATACCCTTACGAACACATAAGATAATGCTAAGTGAAATGAACTCTATGTTATGACAATGATTGTTATATCACAGTTGCAACTACTTTCAACATGACATATGTAACTGTAGCCTCTGTTATTGATGATCTTCTTGTATCACCACCCTGTGTTTGTTCCTACATTTTCTCTGTATCTTATCTGAGTGTATTGCAAACCAGGTATACTGGTATTAGAACTAGGAAATTGAAAGGGAATACCAAAATCGAGAGACACAGGGTAAAAAAAAAAAGACAACTACAAAAGAACTACAAAAGCAATACTTGCAAAACTGTTTGGTGTAAATGAACTGAACAACTCATGGGGGGGGGGGGAGGGAAAGGAATGAGGGACGAGGTAACAAACAGTACAAGAAATGTATCCAGTGCCTAATGTATGAAACTGTAGCCTCTCTGTAATTCAGTTTGAATATATATATATATATATATTCCTGCAAATGGGAAACAAAAAAGAATGTGTGGAGTGGGAAATAGGCACAACCTCTCTGTGCTACAGAGTGAAGCACCATGGTTGTCTCAACAGAAAGCACTTATGGAGTATGCAGTATACTGAACTAGTCAATTTTCCATGGAACTCAGTTTTTATTTTTTAAAAAATGACTGACAGGAAAACTCAAGGAATTCAGATTTGGAAAGTTGGTAAATGTCAAAAAATAAAGTGAGTTTGTCACCTCAAGAAAAACAACTGAGCACACTTGTCAATAACAATACAGTTGGAACTCTCATGGGAAAATTCGAATTTTAGAAAATTTGTGTTTAGCAACCTGAGCTTGACGGTGTCCATCCTTTAAAATCTTTCTGAGGAGATGGGCGTAGTAGTTATCACATTACTAACAGGGATCTTTCAAAATATATAATAAGCTATGCTAATGCTTTTGCTGATCTGTATACCTCAGTTCATTGCTATTTTCCAGGGACAAACACATGGATGGTACTCAAAGAAGAACAGTGACATTTAATAAAATAGGACACAAAAGGTTCCCTGACAAGAGTTCAGATGCTGCAGTACAATTCATTTCTAAAAATACCTAATATCATTATGTGTGCTGATATAATATCAAGGAAAAATCCGTGACAACTTTGTAGTTAGATTATCAGCATGACCATTTCTAACCTTTGCAAAAATGCTGCAAATTAAAGGTTAAAATGTTACAAATGATGATTGATTTAATCTACATGAACAAAACCTGAAAACAAAAAATGTAGGAACGATGCATGAAAAATACGAATTATCCCTAAATTAAGGAAGTGAATGACCTTCCCCAATAAGTTGGTGCTTAAAGAAAAGTTTCATTATCCATAGAGAAAGAAAAATAGATATTTAACAGTCAGTGAACCACATCTTCTATGTGAATTCCATTATTGATTATTGTATACAATTTTTTCAAATATACCAAGAATTATAGAAATATTTCTTAGATGATAATTATAATGTCTCTTTCCAAAAAATGTTAAAAGAGGGAAAATAGGTAACTAGCTAAATCTTTGGCTGTAACTTTTATGAGTCTATATATCTTTACTTTCTGGTATTGTCTTACAAAATAAATAAGAAAATAGATATTAGAAAAAATATCAGCCCTCATCACCTCCTAATAATTGAGCTGTGTTTTCATGTTAGGAATTGTTCTATAGTTCTGTCTCAAAATTACTAATGTGTGGTTTCCTGTTTCTCACACTATCACTGTCTCTTGGCATACATTTTGTTTCCCTTAAGGCCAATAATCCACATAACCTATCTGTGGATAAACCATCATGGAAGAGTTTCACTCCTATACATGGATGTAAAGGAAACATGCATTAGCACTGTGACTTATGGGAAAAAGGTGTTTAGGAAATTTGACATTTTCCTTGGTCATCTGAGTTTCCAGTCTCATGATGACAATGCAAGACCTAGGAGGTAGACCCCAGTCAACGAGACCCCAGGCCAAGTGCTGTGTTCTTTGTTTCTATAAGACCCAACATAGTACTGGGCCCACAGTAGAGGATCAGTGCATTTCTTTATTGTTCAACTAGTGACTATGTAGTAGTTTTGCATAGAGCTAGTTTCACACTATATTTCCCTACCCATGCATCCCACCCAGTTGGTACCACAGGCATGTACCACAATGCTTGAACACAGTTTCACTTTATAATCTAAAAATTGGACATCATAAAAATCATTTTCTGTTCTATTAAGTTAAAAAGATCCAAGTAAAGTTAAAACTAGTTTAACTAATCAAAGCTATATCTATACAAATAGTATCTAACTCTTGGGGAAGTTACAAAATTGAGCATCAGTACCTTTTTAATATAGATAGTATCAAATCACAGAATGAGAATATCCATATTTCAGTTGTTTATAAAACATTGCTTCCCCTTACTCAGCCTCCTTTTGCTCAGTGTCTGGATCCTCCCTGAGGCTGAGGTAGGCATATGTTCTCTCTATTCTCATTCTCTCTATTTCATCCACTGAAGAGATGAGGTGAGGAACCATGGTATCACAGAGCTTGACATCAAGGCTGTATAGCTTTGTACTATCACTTTTTGCTTATGTTTGTTTGTATTATAATTTTTAACTTTCCTGATCTTTTCATGTCTTCTCATTCAACTACTCATGCTACTCATGCCTGCTCTAAGAAGTTTTTGTTATATCCTTCAATTCACAGTTTCATATCATGATAGATTCTTGTGGCCCTTTTGATTACATAAACAAAATATTTTCCTAAAAGTAAAATAAAATGTTTTAGTTGTTTTTTTTCTGCACAGGTTTTGTAATTTTAATTTTATGTTAATATATTGCATATACAAATAGAGTAAAAATAACAATAAAACAGTATTTCCTCACAATCGATTTCTCCCATAGTTCTATTTTTCCTAAGGCAGCCAGTATTTCTAATTTCTTATATACATTTTCAGAATTAAGTTATACATATATAAGAATAAGTGTAATGTATATGAGATCAGGATAATATCATCATATACATATTGCAACTTATTTCACTCAAAATTCTTTTTTTTTCTTATTTATTGTCAAAGTGTTGTACAGAGAAGTTACAGTTTCATACGTTAGGCATTGAATATATTTCTTGTACTGTTTGTTACCTCCTTCTACATAGCTTAGGCTGGGCTCCAATCCAAGATCCTATTACCCCAGTCTCCCAGAGTGCTGGGATCACAAGTGTCTGCCACCACACTTGGCTTCCATGTGATGGTTCTTTTTAGAGAATATCCCATACTAGATGTGATGAAGATATCCTCTATTGATATCAGTGGGTCTCCTTCAACAGGCACTACATTCACATTCTGCTGCAATTGGCATGCAAATGGGGCATGGGTAGCTCATTAAAAACACCTACCAATATATGCCCAGTGTGAGCCTACCTTAGACAATCTGGGTTACTAAAACCTGGATGGATTCAATAACCATGATTTATTTCTCACAGTTCTGGAATCTGGTACTATGTTGGGTAACAGTTCTTGGTGAAGGCTCTCTTCATGGTTTACAGATGGTCATGTAAAAACTGCATCCTCATAATTGGGGAGCAGAGACTTAAACTCTCATATATTTTTAACAAGAGCAATAATCTGTTTTATGAGGGCTCCAATCTCATGATCTAGTTTCTTCTGTAATTTCTTTCCCTCAATAATACTTTACTTATAGCTAAAATTCATGATCTAAAAGTTGGCAGATCACTCTTCTTATAGGATAATTACTTTATGAAGAGGAAAAGTTTATTTTGGCTCACTTTTTATTGAGTTATTTATTGCCAAAGTGATATACAGAGGGGTTACAGTTACATATGTAAGACACTGAGTACATTTCTTATCAAACGTGTTATCTCCTCCCTCATTTTTTCCCACCTTCCTCCCTCTCCAATCCCCCCTCCCACCGAGTTGTACAATTGGTTTACAGCATATAGTATTGTAAGTATTACTGTTGCATTGGTTCACCTTTACCCTTTGTGTCTTCATTTTGATGTTCCCCTTCCCTTCCCTACTTCTGATAAACATATATACAATACCCGGGATACCAAAATCAGTTACAGTGACATCAGGGGTAAAACCATGGAAAAGAAAGACAAAAGAAAATGACATAATTTCACATGGTACATTGAACATAACAACAACAATGAACCATTTATTTCCATAACTTGGACTTCATTTCACTTAGCAGCATCTTATGTGATCATATGTACATAGCTACTGAGCTATTGTGATCTTCTGCTAGGACTCACTTTTTTTTTTTAATTACAACCCGAGATTAGGTGGACCTATTACTTTAGGCTTTTGGTGAGTGACTTGGGTAGCCATAATGTGACCATGCTTGAACAAACTCTTTATCTCATAGAAATGACCAAAAGAGGAAGAAGGGACCAACATCCTACAGTACCCTTCAAAGTCACTGCTACAATGACCTAAGAATATCACATAAATCATTACCCCCTAAAGGTCCACTGTACTTTCTAACCTTGTGGATCAAGCTTCAAGACCTAGATCTTTGGAGGGTCATTTCACTACAATGTTCACTGCAGGGCCTTCATCTGTGATCATCAAATGTTGTTATCACAATGTTCTATACTGAAGGTATGATTGTTATGACCACTGGAGATGCAATTGCAGTAGTATAGGGTCTCCCCTGAAAGCAGGGTCCGAAAACAGAGCTTGGATACAGGTATAATATTTTAAAAAGAAAATCTGGATAAATTTTTCTGAGGAAATCAAAAAGAGAAAAATGTGCCAAAACAGCCTAGCCCTAGTACAGGCAAACTACTCATAGGGTAAGACTGCAGAAAAGATGCAGCTAAATCCAGGAGTGTACAGAGAAAAATTCATTGCGAGATACCTGGGCAGTAAAGTAGATCTGGGTAGCATCAAATGCCTGAATGAAGGGAGGGTTAGATATATAATTATTAGTACAGAAGTGATTTTATCAGTCAGAATATCCCTGGTTTATTTTTGCTAATATTTAGTACCATACACTGGTTGTAAGTTCCATCTACTGCTGTAATGCTTTTACCTATGGATGGTTCGGTGGAAAACAACATGGGAAAACTAACTAGAGTCATTGATGGCTGTTAAGACTCCAGCTAGCTGAATACTATTGAGCTGAATCTACACACACTAAAACCCAACCCTAGGACACATGATCAAGTTGGTCATTACTATGGAGGAAAAAAAAAATCCTTCCCAGTACTGACTTAGAATTCTGTTCTTGAGTGATGGAATGAGAGTGCCTACCCCCCATTCTCATCTCCCATGGCTGCAGGGCTTCACCACTGGGCATGTACTGGATCATTTGTGTGTGACAGCTGAACAGACCTCTTAGGACATCCACCCCCCCCACCCCCGGTGTATTTTCAGAGGAATCTGCAACAGAACACAGGAAGCACAGCATCAAGTTGAGCTGAAATCTTTGCAAAGTTTTCTGCCTTAGCGAACTCAAGGGGAATTTGAGAGAATAAGAAGTAGAAACAGGGAGGTATCCAACACAGCTTGAAACATAAAAACAGGGATGCTCAGGTCTTCTTGTATTAAATGAACTGCTTATTCCTTAACACTTCAGTTTGACTTACAAAAGAGTATGGACAGAGTTTTAGTATCACCTTAAGTGAAAATCCAATTGAATGTCAACAACAACAACAAAAAGCATAATTGTCTCTGAATTCTAAATTTTAAATTACAATGTAAATCATTTAAATTTAGATTCAACTGAAAGTCTCCCAACTTGCCAGCACTTAAATAATCTCAATTAATACTAGTTGTTGTCTTAGGCTGTGAAATTTAGATAGTTCATCTTAACAATGTGTAGAAAAATTGGGGATATAGTTCCTTAGATGAATTAAGGAAACATAGGTATTTGAAGAACTTTCTTTACAATAAAATTTCCAAGTTAAAATGTATTTGTAAAAAATGGATCCAATGCCTAACGTATGAAACTGTAATCTCTGTACATCAGTTTGATAATAAAAATTTGAAAAAAAATGAAGAGCTATTCTCTGTGTATAGAATTATAGATGCCTAAACTCAATGAACAGAAATATCTCCTCATAAAATTAACCAATCAGAAGACTTATTTTTATTTTCTCTCTATCATTCTCCAGTCTCTCTGTGTGATTCTCTCTCCCTCTCTGTCTCCATGTCTCTCTCTGTCTCTCTGTCTCTCTCTCTCTTTCTCTCTCTCTCTCACTCTCTCTCTCTCTCTCTCTCTCTCTCTCTCTCTCTCTCTCTCTCTCTCTCTCTCTCTCATACCCTAATATTGTCACTTTCTCATATTCCCCTTTGGTTAGGTCTTCTGTAGTAGACATTTTCTTACTTATCACAATTATTATTGGTAGACATTCAATTTTTTTAACTTCTTTATCTATCTATTTGTATTTCTTTTTTCTGAATAATTATTTATTTATTGTCAAAGTGATGTACAGAGGGGTTGCAGTTTCATATGTTAGACAGTGGGTACATTTCTTATACAATTTGTTACCAGCTCCCTCATTTCTCCTTCCCCCACCCCCTTCCCATCCCCTCCATGAGCCGTTCAGTTGGTTTACACCAAATGTTTTTCTTTCTTTTTTTTTTTTTTTTGGCCAGTCCTGGGCCTTGGACTCAGGGCCTGAGCACTGTCCCTGGCTTCTTCCCGCTCAAGGCTAGCACTCTGCCACTTGAGCCACAGCGCCGCTTCTGGCCGTTTTCTGTATATGTGGTGCTGGGGAATCGAACCTAGGGCCTCGTGTATCCGAGGCAGGCACTCTTGCCACTAGGCTATATCCCCAGCCTACACCAAATGTTTTTCTAAGTATTGCTTTTGGAGTTGTTTGTCTTTTTATCCTTTGCTCTCAAATTTGATATCTCCTTTCCCTTCCCTAATTCTAATATAAGTATATACAGTATCCAGGGTACTTAGATGAGATACAGTGATAGTGCAGGGACAATCTCAGGAAGGGGATACAAGAGGATCATCAACCACAAAATAATTACAACAGTAATATAACACTCGCTTCCGTAACATGGAGTTCATTTCACTTAGCATCATCTTATGTGTTCATAAGGGCAAAGCTAGAGGGCTCTGTGATCCTCTGCTGTGACTAGCCTAAACCTGTACTAATTATTCCCTATGAGGGAAACCATAGAGTCCATGTTTCTTTGGGTCTGGCGCACTTCACTTAGTATAATTTTTTCCAAGACCTTCCATTTCCTTACAAATGGGGCCATGTCATTCTTTCTGACAGAGGCATAAAATTCCACTGTGTATATGTATCACATTTTCCTGATCCATTCATCTACTGAGGGACATCTGGTTTGGTTCCATATTTTAGCAATGACAAATTGTCCTGTGATGAACATTGTTGTGCTGTCAATAGACAGAAGCAAATAATTAAATTACATCAGAATTAAATGACTTAGAAGAAAAAAAGCATAGAAAGAATCAATGAAATGAAGAGTTGGTTCTTTGAAAAAATTAAAAAGATAGACAGACCCCTAGCAAATCTGACTAAAAAATGAAGGCTGCACACCCAAATAAACAAGATCAGAGATGAAACAGGTAACAGCACCACAGAAACAACCAAGATTCAGAACAAAATAAGGGAATATTTTGCAAACCTTTATGCCAACAAATCTGAGAACCTGGAAGAAATGGAGGAATTCCTAGAAAAAAATTGATATGAAGATTTAAACTCTCAATTATTTTGAATCAGTTTCTTTACTAAAAAAAACCCATATTTATCAGGGCAACATTTAGAGATGATTTGTTCTCTGATGGCTGTAATTTAGCATGTCTGGCAGATATAATGTATTCAATAAATTTGTGCTAAGTAAATTGTGAATGAAACTGTACCTAATTTAAAAACCAGCTGGGCTCTGGTGACTCACACCTGTAATCCTAGGTACTCAGGAGGATGAGATCTGAGGATTGCAGTTCAAAGCCAGACCAAGGGGCTGGGGATATAGCCTAGTGGCAAGAGTGCCTGCCTCGGATACACGAGGCCCTAGGTTCGATTCCCCAGCACCACATATACAGAAAACGGCCAGAAGCGGCGCTGTGGCTCAAGTGGCAGAGTGCTAGCCTTGAGTGGGAAGAAGCCAGGGACAGTGCTCAGGCCCTGAGTCCAAGGCCCAGGACTGGCCAAAAAAAAAAAAAAAAAAAAAAAGCCAGACCAAGCAGGAAAGTTCATGAGACTCTTACCTCTAATTAACTACCAGAAAACCAGAAGTGGTACTATGACTCAAAGTGATAGAGTGCTAGATTTGAGCAAAAAAGCACAGAGACAGCACCCAGATCTTGAGTTCAACCCCCAAGACTGACAAAAATAAGAAATAAAAATAAAAAATTAATGTAAATGACAGATACAATGCAAAAAGAAACAGTCTAAAAATTATACTGAAGTGACAAATTTGGACTGGAATTTTGAAGTATTAAAGTAGTCATTTAAGAGGATTCATTTGATAACCAGTATTTCACATGAATTATATATTCAGAAATCTAGAAAGAAGACAAATTAGACATTAACTTAGCTCCTAGTTGCTATCTTCTCTTCCTGTCACTCATTAAGTCAAAGTAAGCTTTACTTTTTACATCTGTATCTGTTAATGGTGTTCCTATGCTAAAGTGCAACAGAAAAATTTACTCAGTAAAATGGTAAAAGCAAAATTTATAAAATTAATATAATAACTTAGGGATAATGCACTTTAAGATAAAAAATAAACTATATCAAAATATGCCAACTAAACTGAAATATTAATGAATTATGGCAATAAACGAAGTATATGTACCATTCACACAATTACAGTAGGGACATTGCAGGCTGATTGGCTGACTTTCTAGCATTTATTCAGCAACCAAGGTTCCTTCAGTTCTGTAATGCTACTGCAACACAAGGCTGTGTATTCCTAAAGTGACTCTTTTGTAGTGAAATAGGAGATATGAGGGAAAAGAATATGGAAAGTCACCTGAGAAATCTCAGAGTAGAAAGGTTCTGTGTTACTCATGCTAAAATTATATTGGTGATGATTGATTATCTTTCTTTAACAGATGAGAAAATAGGTATGATGGGCACAAAAGAAATATTTGTCACAGAAGGATTTGAAAAACTTGAAAATAAATAAATGTTATATTAAGGATGGGGGTATATCTCAGTAGTAGAAATATTTGCCTACCATATTCCTATGCCCTGGTTTCACTCTCCAGAATGGCAAAAGCAAAACAATAAAGGCTAAAAATATGTCATTAATGTGAAGTTACATGGCTTAAAAAGGAAACATATTCAAAAATGACTGATAGACATGTCAATTAGCTATCTAGCACTTTTTTATGATTTTTACCCAAACATTTGTAAAACAATAGCACAAGCTGGGTGTCAGTGGCTCATGCCTATAACCCTAGCTAATCAAGGAGATGAGATCTGTGGATCATAGCTCAATGACTACCCAGGTAGAAAAGACTTTGAGAATCATATCGCCAATTAACCACCAAAAAACAAAAAGTGGACCTGTGACTCGAGTGCTAGAATGCTATTCTTGAGAAGAACCCAAGCTCAGGGACAGCATCCAGGCCTCTTTTCAAGCCCCAGGACTGGCACCAAAAACAAACAAAAAAAGCATAATTTCAAATATTTTTATAGTTTTGATTTTTATTTAATAAATATTGTCTTATATCAAAATCTTAGTTGCACTTAAATAGAAAATACCCACCAAAGTAACAATTTGCAAACATACATATGTGAATTCATTTTAGGATTAAAATACTTTGGGGGAGGAGGGAAGAGGGCTATGAGGGACGAGGTAACAAACAGTACAAGTAATGTATCCAATGCCTAACGTACGAAACTGTAACCTCTCTGTACATCAGTTTGATAATAAAAATTTGGAAAAAAAAATACTTTGATCCTCAAAGGTTATATAAACATAATTACCAATCTCTCAGGACTCCAAATCCATAACATGTTTTGAGTACTAACTCATACATCAAGGTCACAGACATCCCTTCCAATTTCTATGGTAATGAAATATTGTAACTGTTTTGAGTTACTAGTACTTCAAGGACTGTTGAGCAGATCAATGATGACATGACTTTGCCTTAAAGTTTATCATATAAATTAGCTGTGTGAAAAACCATCCAAAAAAAAGTACAGCACATTAACAAAGCATAAATCTCTAAGAATATACCTTCTAGACTATTTGGATGAAATGGAAAAATAATTCATATCAATCATTTAAGAGAAGCAAGTTTTAAAACATTGTATGATGATTATTAAAGTTACAGAGTTTTCAGTAAAATAAAATGTCTTCCTGTTATAAAAAATGAGAGACATTAAAAATAGCAACATGGCATGAGAGGACAGTCTTACGCTCCAAAATTAACAAGTGATCAATGTACAGTCAAAACATTTCATAGTAATGAAAATTCTGATTCACAGCTTACCTTTAATCTATTACCATTTCAAACGAAGGAAGAAAATTAGGCAGTGTGAGAAGTTAGAAATGTATAATATCTTATAACCTGTAAAACTGTCTCACTTTTCTAATTAAATATTATGAAAAGTTTCAGGAAAATAGCTGTGAATGAAAACTAAAAATAGACTATAACACTCCTTGTACAAATCACAAATGCTGTATCAGTTATCCAAATATAATTGAGAAACTTACAACACTCCATAAATCCAAACACACATTAAGCCTTTAATAAAGGCAAGAGATGTGGTGGTATGTTGAAATAACGAAAACAAAGGCAAGATTAAGGAGCCCCAGAGATTCCTGTGAACCTCAGCATTTCATCACTTCATAGTGCTTCATTGATCTCTTTCTTGTTGTTCACTCATTTATCAAATACTCATTAGGTACATGCAATCAGGTTTTTGGTATATATCAGAGAAAAGGATGTAAATATTCCCACCCTTCTAGAGCATATCTTCAAACAGGGGAAACAGGAAATAAGTGAGAGGAAGAAAAAGTGAACTCCATGGTGTGAGGGTTTAGGAGCTGTGGAAATAAAATACATGGCAAAGAATAACAGAGTGAAGAGAATGAAGAATGCATCTTCCCACAGTTCAATGGACAGATTAAATGCAGCCTCAGAAGTGGCTGTGTTGTGGAAGTTAATCTGAGCAGCCACATGAAAATTGTGAGGCAGTTCCTCACATGAGCCTCTGGGGAAGAGCATGTTAGGAAGACACACCGCACATAACAAAATCCCAGCAGAGAAAGGTTTCCTGTAATGTTTGGAAAGGGATGGTGGGGTTGACAAGGCTGAGTACAACTAGTGCAGGAGAAAGAGAGAATGAGCCAGGGAGGAGATTAGAATGGTGGAAGTACTGGATTGGGAGATGACTACAAAAAGAGAACAGGATGGAAGAACACATGAATCACATCCTAGTCCATTTAAACTGCTATTTAACCCAGTACAGAAGACAGGATGCCTTCTAAATAACAGAACTTTAATTTCCAACAATTTAGGAAGCTGAGAAACTCAAGATCAAAGCACTGGGCTATTTTGAATGTAATAAGATCCTTAGTTGTCTTCCCACTATGTCCTCACATGGTAGGTAGAAGGGTTGAGGAAGTCTGGTTTTTTACTATGTTTAAGTAGTTGTACAAAGGAGTCACCGTTAAACAAAACAGTGAATAGAATGGATGTGGTTCAATGTCACCACTTTCAACATTCTCACCACTCCTTCCCCTACGCATCTTTTTCTTCCATGTTCTTACTTCTGTAAAATACACATTGAATTCTCTTCCCTTAACCCTATCCCACCTCTTTCAAGTACCTGTTTGCTGGTGGTTATTTTCATGAACTTGGACTTTCCCTTTCTAAGTAATTACTCTATTTGAGTTCTCCCTTGAATCTACAATATTTCAGTTAATATATTTGCACACTTGCATACCACCCAATGTATTGATTTATAATCTTTTCAGCTAATTCTAGCTTCCATATATGAAGAGAAACATGACCTTTGCCTCTCTGGGCCTGACTTACTTCACTTAACATAATATTTTCCAAATCCTTCCATTTCTTTACAAATGAGGAGCCTCTGTGATAATTCCATACCCTGGTTATGATGAATAATGCTGCAAGGAATGTGGTTATGTTGGTGGCTTTCCTGGTTAATAATCTTTTAGATAAATGCCCAGAACTAGACTATCTGGATCATAAGGTATTCTATGTTTAATATTTTGAGGAACCTCCATACTGCTTTCCAGAGTTGTTGAAATAAGTTGACATTCCTACCAACAGTATTCTCCTTTGGCCACATCCTCACCAACTTCTGCTGTCATTTGCTTTCTTGATAATGACCACTCTAACCGAGGTGAGGTAAAATCTTAGTATTATTTTGATTCACATTGCCTTTATGGCCAGAGATGTTGAACATTTTTTCATTTGTCTATTGGTCATTTTTACTTCTTTTGAGAAGGCTCTCTTCAGCTAATTAGCCCATTTACTAATTGGACTGTTGGTTTTTTAAGGATTTATTTGTAAGGCTCTCTTTATAGTCTGGATATTATGTCATTTGCTTGATGTAAAGCTGGAAAAGTTCTCACATTCTGTAGGCTATCTTTTTAGCTTCTTGGGTATGTCCTTTGCACACAGAACCATTTTAGATTGATGCATTCCCATTTAACAACTCTCTGATTTCCTGAGTTTCTGAATCTTTACTGAAAATGTTCTTACTTGTGCTGAGGAGTCTTAATATTTCTCCTATTCCTTCCAGTATTAGTTTTATGGTTTCCGTTCTTACATTGTGATCTATGATTGATTTTGAATTGATGCTGGTTCAAAGTAATAGAAAGGATGCAGTTTCAGTTTCCTGCACGTGGATATCCAGTTTGACCAGCACTATTTGTTGAAAAGAACGTCTTTCCAGTCTATGTTTTTGGGCTCCCTTATCAAATAGCAGATGGCTATAGGTCTCTGGGTTTATTTCTATGTCTTCCTTTCTGCTTCATTGGTCCTTGAGCTGGTTTTGTGCAAGTACCATGCTATTTTCATTACTATAGCTCTGGAAGAGTTTGAAGTTTTGTATCATTATACCTCTAATATTACTTTTTCTGCCTAGAATTTCTTTTGTTGTTCAGGGACTTTTGCAGTTTCATATAAGCTTTTGTAATGTTTTCTCTATCCCATTAAAGAATGATGTTGGGATTTGATGAGTATTGTATTGAACTTGTAGGTTGTTTGGGGATATATTGCCATTTTAACAATATTAATTCTGTCAATCCAGGATCATGGAAGATACTCCCAGTTCCTTTTTATTTATTTCTTTAAATTTTTATAGTTTTCACTATAGAGGTCCTTCACATCTTGGTTATGTTAATTACTCTGTATTTTACTTTTTGAGACTATTGCAAGTGGAATTGCTTGAGTAAGTCTCTTTTGTAAAGATTGAAATCCCATCAGGACCTAATTACCTCTCTCTAGACCTACCTCTAAATTCCATCACATTGAGGTTAAGGATTTCAGCACATTTTTTTAAGGGAGACAAACATTTATTCTATAACATTCCATCCATGGCATCCAAAGTTCATGTCCTTCTCACATACAAAATATACAAAATTTATCCTAATAAACCCAAAGTCTTAACTCAGTTAAAGATAAACTTAGTCTGACATCTAATTTACATAGAATCTAAATCAGATGTGGTAAGATTCAAGGTATGAATCTTTTTTAAGATAAATTCTCTTCCAGTTGTAAATTTATGGAGTCAAGTATGTTCTATTCTTCCAAACTACAGTGATAGAACAGACATTCCCATTCTGGAAGGGGGAAAACAGAAAGGAAGAAAGGTGTGTTATGTCCAAAGAAAACTATGCTCTTGCGTTCCTTGGATTTTCTTTGATTTGTCTTTTTATTCTTTATCTCTCAATTTTGGTATTCCCTTTCCCTTCCTTAGTTCCAATACACGTATATACAATATCCAGGGTACTAAAATTAGTTACAGTGATATCAGGGGTAAAACCACCAGAAGAGAATACAAGAAAAAATAAAAGGCACAGTTTCACATGGCATGTTGAAAATAACTACATCAGTAATACAACTTGTTTCCATTACTTGAAGTTCATTTCGCTTAGCATCATCTTATGTGTTCATACGGTCATAGCTCTTGAGCTATTGTGATCGTCTGCTAGGTTTCCTTTCTCTCTTAGAATTTTATTATAAGCAATCAAGAGGGCATAGGATACTCTTTGGCAATTTGCCAAATAGCCAAATTTACTTCTTTCAAGTTCAACTTTCTTCAAAAGACTGTAACACAAATATAACCCAGACAGGCTAACTGTCACTGTATAGGAAGAATTTCTTTTCTTTCAGTATCAAATAATATGTTAGTCATCCCTGTCTAAAACTTCAACAGTATAGTTTTACCATCGATATTCTCATCAAAATTCTGTTAGGTATTCCCTAAAAATACTAAGGTCTCTCCTATAGTTCTGCTATTATTTTTCTGGACCTTTGCCAGAATCATCATTAAGGTCCATTTATGGCAATGTCAAGAGTGTCAAGTATGCTACAGCAAACCTCTTCTTCTTGGTGTCAATTTCTGCTTTAATCTATTCATGCTGCTTTAACAAAGTATCAGTGACCAGGTGGCTTATAAACATAAGGATTTGTTTTCTCATAACCTGTAGTATGGGAATTTCAATCAATATACTGTAAAATTTGTGGTTGAGAGAGTCCTCCCAGAGTGTGTTCCGCTTACCTCCTGCCGGAGATCTAGCCCCACATTGAACCTGTTGAGAAGTGACAGTTTCTAAGCAACACTGTCGGTACAATCCTCTAAGGGATGCACAATTAGCTCCCATTTCCTAGGTCAGTGGCACCTAATCAATTACATGTCGCTAGTCAATAATCAATTACTTGATGAATAACTCAACACTTGAGTAAAGGTGCCCTGATTTAGTATATAACACTTACATTGGAAATTCTATACTTCCCTAAACTGAGAGAGTTTGTGCTAAAAAGTAAGACTCAGTAAATGACCAAGTTGTTATATTATCCTTTAGGCTAGAAAAGCGAATGCTAATGTCATTAAAAACTTCAATTACACCTATCAGAAGAAGCATTAAACATGTTAGAGATGAAATAACTAGAGTTTTCTTAATTACCACCGACAGTTTAAATTTGTACAAGCCTCTAGGAAATGTGACAGGTGAATGCTCACATTGCTTCCAAGTTATATTATCCAAAAAAATGGATAACTACCTGTGACTGTATATATGTGGAAAATAAATGGGATGGGAATTCTAAAAATGGAGACCCATTTGCATCCTGCTTACATATTTCCATGTTAACAATTAAATTACTAAGATATTACAAAGAATTCTTAAGCAATGCAAAGTGGTTCCTGTGCTAAATTCCTGTGCTAATCTTTACTATGTAGAAAACAGAAAACCCTACTTGCTTCTTTTGTCATTGCCATGCATTCAATCTCCCACTCAATGAAAAGAGAAAAGGTGTGTATTTTTAAATATGGTTGGTCAATCTCCATTTTCCCACTTTCCCTGTATTTAAATTACATTTTTGTGGTTGATCATTTTTTCTTGAATACTTCTAAATAACATGAAGATAACCATGCTTGTTTGACTTATTTGATTATGTAAATCAACAAGGGTATGCATGAATATTCATTGCAGCATTTTTTTTTAATAATTCCAAACTAGACAGAGCCACTTTTCTGTCAAAAGAAGATTGGATAAATTGTGCTGTATTCCAGCATAGAATATGTGGGAATTTGAACCAATAAAATAAACAAATAGTACAAGTAGGAAAAAAAGTAGTTGATGTATCAACTTAATGTTAAACAAACAAAGGAAGCCACACAAAAAGACCTCATCTGGTGGAACAATATTTTTTTAAAAAGGCAAAATGACATCTTGTGGGACACTATTTCTTAAAAAAAAAAAAAAAGACAGACAATATGACATCATGAGAGGCTCCTTCAGAGGCAGGGATGATAACTGGAGAGGGGCACATAGTAGCACTCCAGGTTCTACTGCTTCACCATTTAGAGATTACAAGTGTCAATGAAGTGGTAACTTACGGAATTGTATTCAATTTTCTAGTTGTATTTTACAGTACAATAAAAATTATTAAACTAGTTAGGAGTTGGTAGGTCATGTCTCTCTGTAATCCTAGTTACTCAGACCGGAGGACTGCAGTTTGAAGCCAGCCCATGCAGGAATAGCTGTTAAGACATCTCCAATTAGTGAACAAAAATAGCCACAAGTGAATGTGTGAGGTGAGGCTCAGGTGATAGAATGCCAGTAGTTAAGAGACAGTGTCCAGGCACCAAGTTCAAGTCCCAGTACCACATACACACACAAGAATTATAAAAAGAAAAACATATGTCTTGAAAGAACAACGTGCCAAACACAGTAGAACAAACCTGTTATCCTGGTTGTTTTGAAGGTAGAGATGATATCATGGTTCAAGTCCAGCTCAAAAAACCATGTTTGGGGCTGGGAATATGACCTAGTGGCAAGAGTGCTTGCCTCATATACATGAAGCCCTGGGTTCGATTCCACAGCACCACATATATAGAAAATGGCCAGAGGTGGCGCCATGACTCAAGTGGCAGAGTACTAGCCTTGAGCAAAAAAGAAGCCAGGGACAGTGCTCAGGCCCTGAGTTTAAGGCCCAGGACAGGCTAAATAAATAAACAAACAAATTGGAATTAAAAAAATAAATAAAAGACAAATAATTTAAAAAAAAAAAACATGTTTGTAAGACTCCATCTCACCCAATAATAGCTGGGCATGGTGGCCAGAGCCCATTCTCACAGTGACAGGGGAAGCAAACTGGATGGTACACTGATGGTGCACATCTGTCATTCCCTGCAATACAAGGAAGCAAAAGTAGAACTGCAGCCCAGATATGCTCGGGTAAGAAGATGACACAGTACTTCAAAAACAACCAGGGTAAAAAGGGACTATAGCAAAGCTCTAGTGGCAGAGCACCTGCCTACAAAGTGTGAGGTCCTGAGTTCAAATTCCAATACTGTCAAAAAACAATTTTTGTCTATAAACTGCATATAAATACCACATTTTATTGATCCATTCATTTACTGAGGGGCATCTGGGTTGATTCCACATCTTATCTGTGGTAAATAATGCTGCAATGAACATAGTTGGGTTGGTAGCTTTAGTATGGCCCTGTTTGTGGTCGTTTGGGTAAATATCCAGGAGTGGGATTGCTGGGTCACAGGGGAGCTCTATGTTTATTCTTTGGAGGAACCTCCACACTGCTTTCCAGAGTAGTTTAAACAAGATTACATTCCCACCAACAGTGTACTAGTGTTACCTTTTGGTAACATCCCCACCAGCATCTGTTATTATTAGTTGTTTTAATAATGGCCATTCTAACTGCGGTGAGGTGGAATCTCACTGTAGTTTTTATTTGCATTTCTTATATAGACAGAGATGTTGAAATTGGAAAAACTCATATTAAGTGAAGTAAGCCATACCAAAAGACACATAGGCTCCACGATTCTCTTCATTTGTAATAATTAGTATATGTCTAGGATTGTTCTAGCAGAGGATCACAATAGCTCAATATCTATGTACATGTGACCATATAAAATAATGCTAATCGAAATGAACTCTACGAGATGGAAACGAGGATTATTTTTGTTTGCTTCTTTTTCTAGTGTACTGTTTTCAGTTATTTCTTTTTTCTTTCATCCCCTCCACCCCCCCCCCCTTTATTCCCTGTGGTCACTGTTCTGATTTCAGCACCCTTTGTCTTGTACATAAGTTTATCTGTTTGGGGGAAGGGAAAGGGGATCAGAAAAATGGGACAAAGGGTGAACCAATTCAACAGTGACACTCACTAGACTCTATGTTGGAAATGAACTTTACAACTTGGGAAAGAGGGGAGTAGGAGTGAAGGAAAGCAGGAGAAAATGAGGGAGAGGATAACACTGAAAAGAAATGTACTCATTACCTTACTTATGTGACTGTAGCTCTTCTGTATATCACCTTTATAATAAGTTTTTAAAAAGAAAGAAATGTTCAACTACAAAAATAAGTAAAACTACAAATTCAAAATGTGGTTTTTTAAAGTATATTGTTTACGTTTCCTTCTTTTTCCAAGGAAAATGGCTTCATTTACCAAATAAATAAGTAGATTTTGCAAGTTTATTAATTCCTAACAGAAAGAGAACAATGATGATCAAAATGATACATTTTAAAGTCTTTTAAATATCACTAGGAAAAAAGTCAAACATTCTGAATTAGAATAACATTTTGAGAAAAGTGTTGAATAACTGGATTTACAGACATAGAAAGAAAAAACATATACTTGAAGGTTATTAAAATGACCAGCAGGAAATTCATGTAAAGTCAATAACAATCTCTTCACTCCCTTCTCTTAGATATGGGGTTTTCTGATGGCAGGAAGTACTCATGTCCTGCATGCCTCCTCTGACCATTCTCGCTACCAAGCCTTCACTGAGCCAGAAATGTTGATTCCACAGATTATGGCTCAGTGGTGCTCTGAATGCTGTTACAGTGCGGGGGGGGGGGGCGTGTCACAGTTTCATAAGCCATTATACAGTGAAAATTTTTCGTCATGTTGCAGTAAACATCACAAAGCATGATCACATTGCCTGTAGTGAGCATCATCTCAACCTGACATGTATCTAGCCATATTCTACACCTGGGAGCGTGCTTCAATAAATGTCCCCATGACAGTTTTATACAACTGTGGAATATTAAGAGACCGTATTTGCATGTTTAAAATTAAATAATATAACATTCCAAATACAATGCTGAATAGTTTGTTATAATACGATGTTTTGAAGAAAATTAAATATACATCAAGATTATGTCATCTATAGATGTTTTTATGTCATATATCCAGAATACTCTATACATGTACTTAAAAAAGTAGTTTTCCATGACCTGTGCTTATTATAACAAGTATCCTTTGTTCCCTCTGCAGAAATTGTCCCTCAGTTAACCAGTCATTGTAGTCAGTTTAATAATAAGCAGCTAAAAATAACATCAATAAAAAAAAAACTCTTGTTTCCATATCTTGGAGTTCATTTTGCTTATCCTCATCTTATATGATCATACGTACCTACTTATTGAGCTATTGTGATCCTCTGCTAGGACTATCCTAGATATATACTAGTTATTACCAATGAGGGAAACCATAAAATCTATGTTACTTTGTAAAATTATTTCTTTTTTTAAATTTTTCTTCCCTATGGTTTAGCCCCCGTTGTCACTGCATTTGACTTTGGGACTCTGATGTATGTTTATCTCAATTAGGGAAGGAAAGGAGAACATCAAAATGATGAGATAAATGATAAAAGGCAAACTAACACAACAGTGATACTCATAAGACCATATTTTGTAAATTAATTCTACAACTTGGGTTGGGGGAGAAGGGGAGGTGAGAGAAAAATGAAGGAGGAGGTAACAAGTTTGACAAGAAATGTACTCACTAACTTAGGTATGTAACTATAACCCCTCTGTACATCACCTTGACAATAAAATTAAATTAAAAACCTAATAATAAGCAGCTAAAAATGATTGTGAACTATATTTGAACAGCTTTTTATAAATTCGGCCTATAATATCTCCTTGAAAAATATCTTTAAAACATCTTTTTAAAATTAAAGTGAGGGCTGGGGATATAGCCTAGTGGCAAGAGTGCCTGCCTCATATACCTGAGGCCCTGGGTTCGATTCCCCAGCACCACATATACAGAAAATGGCCAGAAGTGGCGCTGTGGCTCAAGTGGCAGAGTGCTAGCCTTGAGCAAAAAGAAGCCAGGGACAGTGCTCAGGCCCTAAGTCCAAGCCCCAGGACTGGCAAAAAAAAAAAAAAAAAAAATTAAAGTGAAAAGTGGAATCCTCATTAGCCTTTGGAAGAATTACAACACACTGGAAATGGCCAGAGTTTCAATCTATGAAGAAAGCCCGTGATTTTTATAACTTCAACTGCTAATAGGTTCAACTAAGCATATACTAGTGAAATATATAGCATATGAGTTTGTAAAGCTCTTTGGCTCAGGGGATATGTAGATGAAAACTGTGAGGAACAAAATTTCTTTTTTTTTTTGGAATTTATTTAATAATTAAACACAAATTTTTTGACAAGGTGTTGTGCAAAAAGGGTACAGTTACATAGTAGGGCAGTGTGTTCATTTCTTGTGATATCTTACACCCTGTTTTTCTTTCCCTTCCCTAGGTCAGGTAGACATATATATAATACACAGTGTACCAAGAACATATACAGTAGCCATGTGGCCTACGCCCAAGAAAATTTGCCTAGGGCTTTAAATGTAATGTCTATATTAGACAATATGTCGACAGTAGTCTTATATGAACGTACATACATAGCTTTTCAGCTATTGTATTCCACTGAGAGGTCAATTTTTGACCTTTGTTGAGTAGTTGTTTGGTTTTAGTTACATAATATTGGGTTGCTGCCCCAATCCTGTGGGAAATACCATTTGACAAGCAGTTTTTGGTTTCACAGACCTGGTCTCTACAGTCTCTCCGTCACCCCATCTTAACAGTCATATATCAGGGAGATCATGCCCCTTTGTTTTCTGTGTTCTAGGCTTGTTTCGCTCAACATTATTTGTTCAAGTTCTGACCATTTCCCTGCGAATGACAATATTTCACCATTCCTAATCGCTATGTAGTATTCCATTGTGTATATTTTTTGGATCCATTCATCTGTGGGGGGCATCTGGGTTGTTTCCATATTTTGGCTTTTGTGAATTGTGCCGTGATAAACATGGAAGTACAAATGTCTATTTGATATCTTGGGATCTGCTGTTCAGGATAGATGCCTAGGACTGGTATAGCTGGGACATAGGGTAGGTCTATATTGAGCTTTTTGAGAAACCTCCACACTGTTCTCCAAAGTGGTTGTTCTAATTTGCACTCCCACCAACAATGGAGAAGGGTTCCTCTTTCCCCACACCCCCTCCAGCATTTCTTGTTGCCTGAGTTCAGAGTATAGGCCATTCTAACTGGAGTGAGGTGGTATCTCAGGGTTGTTTTTATTTGCATTTCCTTTACTACCAGGGATGTTGAACATTTCCTCATATGTTTCTTTGCCATTTTTATTTCTTCTCTTGTGAAGTCTCTCTTTAGCTCCTTTGCCCATTTCCTAATTGGTTTACTGGGCTTGGAGGGGCTTAGTTTTTTGAGTTCTCTGTAGATGACAGATATTAGGCCATTGTCTGTTGCTGTGCTGGTAAAGATCCTTTCCCATATGGTTGGCTGTCTTTCTGTTTTGGTGGCTATGTACTTAGCTGTGATGAAACTTTTTAATTTGTAGTAGTCCCATTTGTCGAGTCTCTCCCCTATTTCTTGTGCCCCTGGGACTATATTCAGTAAGTTCCTTCCTGTGCCTATAAGTTCTAGCGTCTTTCCTACTCTGGCTTTCAGTAGTTTCAAGGATTCAGGTCTGATACTGAGGTACTTGGTCCATTTTGAGTTGATCTTGGTGCATGGTTATAGGCTTGGGTCTACTTTGAGTTTTCTGCTTATGGCTGCCAAGTTCTCCCAGCACCAGTAGTTGAAGAGGCTATGTTTATTCCATTGTACGTCTTTAGCTCCTTTGTCAAATATCAGCTGACTGTAAGAGTGAGGTTTTATTTCTGGATCTTCAATTCTAATCCATTGGTCTTCCGGTCTGTTTTTATACCAATACCAGGCTGTTTTTGTTATGATGGCCCTATAGTAGAGCTTGAAGTCTGGTATTGTGATACCTCCTGCACTGCTTTTTTTTGCCTAGAATTGCTTTGGCTATTCTAGGTCTTTTGCTGTTCCATATGAATTTATGGATTGCTTTCTCTATTTCAGTGAAGAATGTAACTGGGATTTTGATAGGGATTGCATTGAATTTGTATAACAATTTGGGCAATATGGCCATTTTCACTATATTGATTCTGCCTACCCATGAGCATGGGAGGTCTTTCCATCTCCTTGTGTCTTCTTTGATTTCCCTTATTAGATTTTTATAGTTCTCATTAAATAGGTCTGTCATGTCCTTGGTTAGGTTGATCCCTAGGTACTTTATTCTTTTTTTGGCTACTGTAAATGGAATTGTTTCCATAATTTCCTTTTCTGTTTGTCTATTGCTGGTGTACAGAAAAGCTGCTGACTTTTGTGGATTGATTTTGTATCCTGTTACTTTGCCAAAATGGTTTATTAGGTGTAGGAGTTTGGGTACTGAGTTTTTTGGGTCCTTCAGATATAAGATCATGTCTTCTGCGAATAGGGATAACTTGATTTCTTCCTTGCCGATATGGATCCCTTTGATGTCCTCCTCTTGCCTTATTGCTATGGCTAGGGATTCCAGCACTATGTTGAACAGAAGTGGGGAGAGTGGGCATCCTTGTCTTGTTCCTGAGTTTAGGGGGAATGATTTAAGTTTCTCTCCATTTAATATGATGTGAGAAGTTGGTTTGTTTTATATGGCTTTTATTGTTTTGAGGAATGTTCCATCTATTCCTGTTCTCTCCAGAGCTTTTAATAAGTATGGATGTTGTATTTTGTCAAAGGCTTTTTGGGTATCGACTGAGATAACAATGTGATTCTTGATTTTAGTTCTGTTTATGTGGTGAATTACACTGATTGATTTACAGGTGTTGAACCATCCTTGTGACTGTGGGATGAAGCCTACTTGGTCATGATGTATAATGTTCTTGATCAGTTTCTGGATCCTGCTAGCTAATATTTTATTGAGGAGCTTTGCATCTGTGTTCATTAGTGATATTGGTCTGTAGTTCTCTTTTATTGTTGGGTCTTTGCCTGGTTTGGGAATGAGTATAATATTAGCTTCATAGAATGAGTTTGGGATTTCTCCCTCTGTTTCTATTTCACGGAAGAGTTTGAGGAGTATTGGTATTAGCTCCTCACTAAAGGTTTTATAGAATTCGTTGGTGAATTCATCTGGGCCTGGGCTTTTCTTTCTTGGGAGGTTCTTGATTACCCCCTATATCTCGCTGTAAGTTATTGGTTTATTTAGTTGATTTATTTCTTCTTGGTTCAGTTTGGGCAGTTTATACTTCTCTAAGAATTGATCCATTTATGTAAAATTATTGTTTTTGAGTGAGTAAAGGGTCTGGAAATAGTTCCTTATGATTGTTTGAATATCGTGTGTACTTGTAATTTTTCCGGTGGAGTCCCTGATTTTACGTATATGAGTCTTTTCTTTTTTTTTTTTTTGTAAGTCTTGCGAGGGGTCTGTCAATTTTATTTATTTTCTCAAAGAACCAGCTTTTAGTCTTATTTATTTGTTGAATGGTCTTTCTATTTTCAATCAGATTTATCTCTTCTTTAATCTTTGTGATCTCTCTCCTCCTAGTCATTTTAGATTCTGTCATTTCTTGTTTCTCTAGTTGTTTTAGTTTCATCGTGAGGTTATTCACCTGCTCTGCTTCCATTCTTTTAATGTGAGTGCTGAGGGCAATGATCTTGCCCCTCAGTACTGCCTTAGCTGTGTCCCATAGGTTTCTTTGTGATGTATTTTCATTGTCATTGTGGCTTATGAATTCATTGATTTCATCTTTAATTTGGTTTGTGGCCCAACTGGTGGATAACAGTGTGGGGTTTAGCCTCCAAGAATGTGTATAGCCTCTGTGGTAACAGTTGTTATTGAGGGTTACCTTTAATCCACTGTGGTCAGATATAATACATGGGAAGACGTCAATACTTTTGTATTTGCTGAGGTTCTTTGTGTGGGCTAAGACATGGTCTATTTTGGAGTATGATCCATTGGCTGCTGAGAAGAAGGTGTATTGGGTCTCTGTAGGGTGGAAGACTGTATAAATCTTTCAGATCCATTTGGGATATGGTGTTACTTAGGTCCTCAGCTCCCTTGCTGATCCTCTGGGTGTTGGATCTGTCTCTTGGAAAGAGTGGGGTATTAAAGTCTCCCACTATGATTGTGTTTGGGTCTATCTTGTTCTGTAGTTCTGTGAGAATTTGCTTGTCATATGTAGGGCCTGTTTTGTTCAGTGAGTATACATTTATCACCGTGATGTCTTGATTCTGGATTTTTCCTTGTATTAAAATGTAGTGTCCTTCTTTGTCTTTTTGAGTTGATTTTAATGAAAAGTCCAGCTTGTCTGAGATCAGGATGGCTACACCTGCTGTTGTGGTAGGTGCGTTTGTTTGGAAGATCTTGCTCCATCCTTTCATTCAGAGCCTGTTTTAGTCCCTTGCTGTAAGGTGGGTCTCTTGTAGACAACAGATGGCAACTTTTTGTTTTCGCATCCATTCTGCCAGTCTGTTCCTTTTTATCAGAGAGTTTATACTGTTTACATTCAAAGAGATCAAGGATAAGAGCGTTTTTTCTCCTTCCATTTTCTTGTTGGGCTGTTTTTCCTCTTTTTTTTTTTTTTCTTGTCTTTAGTGAGCTGCTCTTTCTGTTGGGCTCTGGCTATTGTACTTTCTTTCTGTTTCTGTCTATGTGTCCTGTACGGTTTCTGTTGGGTGGGATTCCCCTCTTAGAATTCGCTGTAGGGCTGGTTTTTTATTCACATACTCCTTTAGATCCTCTTTGCTATGGAAAGATCTGGTTTTCCCCTCAGATATGAACTCCAACTTCGCTGGATATTTTATTCTAGGTTGGCAGTTGTTGGCCTGTAGAACATGGATGGTGTTCTTCCACTCTCTTCCCACATGGTAGATTTGTGTGGAGAGGTCTGCTGTTATTCGGATCCTCTTCCCATTGTAGTAAATTTCTTTCTTCGCTTTGGCTGCATTCAAAATTTGCTGTTTATTCTTGAGACCTGAAGTCTTGAATATTATGTGCCCTGGCATGGCTTTTCTGGGGTCTGGCCTGCCAGGTGTCCTATAGGCTTCAGTTACCTGGATGGGGTCCCTTGTCAGATTGGGGAAGTTTTCTGCAATAACTTTATTGAAAATATGTTGAAGCCCTCTGCTCTGGTATTCGGCTCCTTCTTCTATTCCAATTATGCTCAGATTATATCTCTTGTCTTTGTCCACTAGCTCCTGGATTAGTCTTCCCTGAAGCTTCACCGTTTCTTGGAGTGTGGTAATTTTCTGGTTCTTATTAGCTGCATCTTCGTCCAAGAGAGATATTCTGGCTTCCATATGGTCAATTCTTTGTGCTGTGGATTCAATTGCGGAGTTTATGGATGTCAGAGAGCTATTTATGGTTGCCAGATCAGCTCTGATTGTGGAAATTTCTTCCTTTAAAGAGTTGTATTTTAAATCTATTTTTTCATGCATTTCACTTCTCAGGATGTTAAGGTCTTCTTTAACGGAGGTTTGCATTGTATTCATTTTTGCTTCCATTTCTTTCTTGGCTTCCTGGATGTCCTTCAAGACTTCCACTCTAAACTCCTGGAATTGTTTTCTGATTTCATTTCTGAAGCTTTCCATCATTTCTGCTAACATGGCCTCGGTTGATTTTTTATTCTCCATCTCCTCTTCAGTCGTGCTGCTTTTTGGAGCTGGCGAGTTGGCTTGCCCTTTGATGAACTGTTATATTTCTTTGTGATTAGCGCATCTGGAAATCTGTGGGTGGCTTCCCTGGTTTGGCTTTGTGCTGGTTCCTGCTGGTCTGTCAGTGGGAGCCTTGTGTCCTGGTGTCCTGGCTCTGAGTTTGAGTTTTGCCGTTGATCCTTGCTGCCCAATGGGTGAGGATGACCTTCTCGGTTGTTGCTGAAGTCGTCACCCTCACTGCACTTGGGGGTGGGTAGGTCCTGTGTCTTTCTCTGCGGGATAGTGTCCTGCCACTGTGTTGTGCTGACCCTAACGTGCCCCTGGTGGGGGTTTGCTGGTCGCTGATTCAGCGTGGCGTGGAGGCTTTTCTCTTCTTTGGTTCTTTTTTCCACTCTGTATCTTGGTCAGAGGAGCTCACCTCTCAGGCGATTCGCCTTCCTGTGTGGATTGCTCTGGGGCCGGTGTTGTTGAGGGGCGGCCCACCCACTTGTGCGAAATGCGCCAAACTGAGTGGGCACAGCTGATGTAGAGCTCTGCCCTCCTGTGCGGGTGCACCTACCTGAGTGGGCGCTGTCGCCGGAGGCCCCGCCCACCTGTGCGACGTGCGCCCACTACAGCAGGTGCTGCTGCTGTTGCCCTGCCCACCTGTGCAGGGTACACCTACCAGAGCGAGCCCCAGGTTGTTGGGGTGTGCTTGAGCCCTCCCGCGAGTCCACTGTGGGGGGCCATATGTGTGGGCCCCAGTGGGATCAAGTTTCCGGGCACAGGTTAGTGCCCTCAGACTGCGCCTCTGCTTCGAGGGGGGGCGTGTGATCAGGCACAGGTGTCCCTGCTGTGCTGGTATTGCCCACTAGCGCCTGTGATTTTAGTTGTAAAGGTCCTCGAGGCCCAGGCACCTCGGGTGGGGCTTGGACTGCCGGCCATCCCCCAGCCCCTGTTGGGAAGGGGGAAGGGCCGGTTTGGCCACTTCACGCTCCTGGGCGGCCTTGGCACTGCTCCGCCCTTCCCCTGCTAACTCCTGTTTCTTCCCAGGGCCTGATGGGGCCTTTTGCCGCCTGATTTTGGGGTTCTTTGTTCCCTCAGAGTGGGGAGGGGGAGGGAGGGAGCTCTAGCTTCTTTGTAGGGTTTGGGTCTCTGATAGCTGGTCTCCCGTTGGGGGTAATGGGGGACTTACTGGTCCTGGATTGTGTGTGAGTCCCGCGCCACCGTTGGTCCTTCAGGGGTGGAGTGCTGGGGTGTGGTGAAAGGTCATGGTGGTGGCCCCGGCTCTCCCCTTCTGCACCACTCGGTTTCCCCGCCGCTCACGTCCGATCCCGGCCGTGTGGTTCCAAACTTGCCATTGCCGCAGTCGCCGTGTGTCTTTGTCCGTGCTCTCCCTGGGGTCCATGGAGTCCTGCTGTCTGGACTCTGCCCTCCCGGTGTGAGTTTTCAGCAGTTGGTCTGCCGATTGCCGGGTTCCCTTGCCCAGCCTGGCCCTGTTCAGGCCAGGCTCAGTGGGTTGGGGGAGGGTACCCCGGAGATTTTCCGGCTCTGTGCAGGTTATAGGCTCTTCTTTTTTACTCCTTTGTGTTTTCCTGCATTTCTCCACTGCTTCTGGCTGCTAGTTTTGCTGGTTTCTTGGTGGGGTGTTGGGTGCTGGAGTTCCCAGCTCGCTATTCAGTTGGAGCAAGGTGGGGTGCCTCCCTACTGTGGCGGCACCATCTTCCTCTCCAAATTTCTTTCTAGTAAAGTATTTTCATGCAAATCTGGAAGCTTCACTTGATTTTTAAATAACCAAATGAACTTTCCTAAATAATTTTATAAATAATGGTCATAAAAACATAACCTCACTGCATGTCTTCCTATAATTAACATATGTCATTCTCCTGTGCCTCATATATTCAGTCCTGAGGTCTGTCAAGGTCACTCCTATTAAAAGAGTCAATTCAAAGCCTATGGTGCACATTTCTATAATCCCAGCACTCAGAGGCTGAGGAAGACTGGGTTACAGAGGGAATTCTGGACATTCTGGGTTACAGAGTGAAACTCTGTCTCAGAAACAAACCAAACAGGAATAATCAAGAAAACAAACAAAAAATTTAGTTGGAGAATTTGGAAGTATTGTTAACTCTTGGTTACTTTACAGCCACATTTTGCATTCAAGGCAATTCCTTTAAAATATGCATATGAGAAAACCTCAAATAGGTATATCAAGTTTAAATTAGTTACGTGATACCATATGAGTATATTCATCTCAATGTAAGACACTGGAAGATAGTTCAGTGGTGTATCAAAAATGTAGAAAGTTCTAGGTTGCTGCTAGCCCTATGTGGGCCAGCTGCAGAGCCACACAGGTACTTGGAGACCATTATTCTCAGTATCATAGAGAATTCAATCGGGCTTCTCAGGTTCATTTATTTTTCAGACATTTTAAGACATAAATTCCTAAAATTTAATATTCCATGAATTTCTCCCATGTTAACTAATAAAACTTTTACAGATATATACAGTTAATATAATTTTTACAGTTACTATAACTTCCACAGTTTTTTTTTTTGTTTTTTTTTGCCAGTCCTGGCCCTTGAACTCAGGGCCTGAGCACTGTCCCTGGCTTCCTTCTGCTCAAGGCTAGCACTCTGCCACTTAAGCCACAGCAGCACTTCTGGATTTTTCTGTATAGGTGGTGCCAAGGAGTCGAACCCAGGGCTTCTTGCGTGCTAGACAAGCACTCTATCAGTAGGCCACATTCCCAGCCCCTTCTACAGATTTTTTTAACCCTTCAGTATTACTCAGGACCAAAGTTTTTCCCAATTTAAGAAAACACTATGAGACCTGAAAGTAGAGGGGACTACAAGAGGGAAATAAGAGGAATGAGGATAATGAATGAAAGTGACTTTGATCAAAGCATATTACATGCATTTATAAAAATATAATGAATATTATCTTACACAATTAATAAAAATTAATAAAATGATAAATTAAATAAAGTTTTAAGACATTAAAGACATTGCAGAAATAAGAAGTTTCAGATAGTTATATTATTTCATTGTTTTGAGACTATTGTTTATTTTATTTAGGTGTGTGTGTGCACACGTGTGTGTGCACATGTGCGTGTGCTAGCTAGCCCTGGGGCTTGAACTTGGGGCCTGTGCTCTATCCCTGAATTATTTTGCCAAAGGCCAGTGCTATACTGCTTAAACTACAGCTCCACCTGTAGCTTTTTGGTGGCTAATTGCAGATAAAAGTTTCACCAACTTTCCTGCCTGGGCTGGCTTCAAACCATGATCCTTAGGTCTCAGCCTTCTTAGTAGCCAGGATTACCCTTTTAGAGGTTGAATTCTGGAGACTGTAAGAGAGACAAGGGCAGCATGTAGACAATACTTAATGTGTATGTATTTTCTTTGGAAGCATATGATTGAAATGCATTTGTATATTATGAAGGTCTATGTAAACATGTATAAATCAGGAATAATGACACAATATAAACATCCCATTCAAAGGAATCCCACTTTATACTTGGTAAATGCTCTAAAATCCAATCTAATTCCAAGCAAATTATCATTGGTAATCCAAGTGACCACCCATAACAACCCTGCAAGGCAGAGATGATCATGAGACCACCAAAGCTAGTTTCCTCTCCAATAATGGATCAACAGATGTTTTCCTAGCTGGCAACAGATGGAAGGTTTGACAGGCACTTAAAGACATTAGTATCTCATTTATGTATCCTCAAATATTAAAATTACACTCCAACTACAAGATGCTCACACTACGGAAACCATCTGAAAGTGATACTTTGTGTAAAAAGGTTCTAACGAATTCCCCACATTAATTACTCATCCCTACCAAACACTCCATCTTCCTTTTTCTAAGAACACATTGTTCAGTGTGAAGGTCAAAGAATGTAAAAACAAGCATAGCTTCATTTCACAGTGAACTGTGGTCACTTGCAGTGAGCTGTGCCAAAGACAAGCTTTCAAGTGCAATTTGGAATGAAAAATACAGAAACGAAAGGCAAGATGGTGTTTGATTGTTAAAATTTTTTGGGCATTCTCTTTACAGTTCTTGGATATTTCTAAAATAAATATTTAAGTCTCTAAACAGCAATCGACTCTTTATTTAATGTATAAATTCAGTAAGATTAAAATCCTGCTAGAAATGCATACATACTTTCTATACCACTATTTTTCTGTTACTTCTCCCCTCTCTCTACTGCCACAGATCCTGTCCCTACAGTGTTGTTGTTGTAGTTGTTTTGTATAATGTGTATAGTTAGGATATTAGACTTGAATATTTAAAGTTCTAGTAGGTTGCTCCAGATGGCACTGTTTTTTTGAAAGAGGGCTGCATTCTATGTTATGAGACATTAGGGGTTCATGGTGAATCATAACTACAGGGGGAATTGTGTATGCCCCAACTCACCAGAAAATGCTAGTGTGTTTTCTATAGAAAATAATTATATAATCATATCAGAGAATAAAGAGGAAATTAGAAGGGACTGTACTGTCCATGTGCGACTTTCTCCTTCTGAGGTTACTCCTCTGTCTGTGTGAAGGACATTTGGGAGATGGAAGGAAAAGTAAGGGGATTGAGTTTGGTGTAAATATTTTGATCTTTATATTCTCCCAATTAATAAATAGAAAAGATTTTTATTATGTGATTTTGTTCCTATCTATAGATGATTAACATTCTAGCCATTATTTCTAATTTAATACACCGCTATCAAATTTTAAAAATCTTTGTATTTGAATTATATAACATATTCTTCCTACTTGCCTTATGAAAAGCACACTTACCCTCAACTGTAATAGGTAAATTAGTACTTTAGTCTTAGTATTAGTATATAATTAAGTTAGGATTTCTCTTAGTATTGATTACAAGATTTATGTAAGAATGTGGTGATATGGCTTATGTCTACTTGGTCTCTATATTTAGAACATTTCAACAACAGTGATATAACAATTGTTTCCATAACAGGGAGTTCATTTCACTTAGCATCATCTTTTGTGTTCATAAGAGTATAGCTATTGGACTCCTGTGATCCTCTGATGTGACTTGCCTAAACCTGTGCAAGTTATTCCCTATAAGGGAGACCATAGAGTCCATGTTTCTTTGGGTCCAGCTCACTTCACTTAGTATAATTTTTTCCAAGTCCTTCCATTTCCTTATAAATGGGGAAATGTCATTCTTTCTGATAGAGGCATAAAATTACATTGTGCATAAGTACCACATTTTCCTGATCCATTCGTATACTGAGGGGCATCTGGGTTGGTTCCAGGTTCTGGCTATGACAAATTGTGCTGCGATGAACATTGTTGTGCTAGTGGCTTTAGTGTGAATTTGTTTGTGGTCTTTTGGATAGATACCCAAAAGTGGGGCTGCTGGGTCATAGGGGAGCTCTATGTTTAGCCTTCTGAGGAATCTCCATACTGCTTGCCAGAGTGGCTGAACCAGTTTACATTCCCACCAACAATGAAGTAGGGTTCCCTTTTGGCCACATCCTCTCTAACAATTGTTATTGTTAGTTTTCATGATATAGAACATTCTTACTGGGGTGAGATGGAATCTCAGTGTTGTTTTGATTTGCATTTCTTTTATGGCCAGTGATGTAGAGCATCTTTTGCTTATGTCGCCTGGCCATTCTCATTTTCTCATCAGAGAAGTCTCTTTTTAAGTCTTTAGCCCACTTGATGAGGGGGCTATTGGTTCTTTGTGGTTTTGTTTTGGTGGGCTGTAAGTTTTTTAGTTCTGCATATATTTTAGATATGAGGCCTTTGTCCTTTGAATGGCCGGTAAAGATCTTTTCCCAATCTGTGGGCTTTCTGTTCATCTTGTGAGCTATGTCCTCTGTCCTGCAGAAGCTCTGCAGTTTGATGCAGTCCCATTTGTCCAACCTTTCTTTGATTTGTAGCCTTTCTGGGTCTTTCTTAAGGAAGTTCCATCCTATGCCAAGGAGCCCAAGTGTTTCTCCTACTCCTTCGATTAGTGTTTTCATGGTGTCTGTTTTGATTTCGAGGTCTTTGATCCATTTGGATTGATTTTGGTGCAGGGTGATATATTAGGATCTTGTTTTAGTTTGTTGCATGTGTTGAACGAGTTTTGCCAGCACCATTTGTTAAAGAGTCTAACTTTCTTCCAGACTATTTTTTTAGCTCCTTTATCAAAGATTAAGTTGGCGTAGTTCTGTGGGTTCGTTTCTGGGTCTTCAATTCTGTTCCATTGGTCTTCAGGCCTGTTCCAGTGCCAATACCAAGCTGTTTTTATTACTATAGCTTTATCATACAGCTTGAAGTTGGGTATTGTAATTCCTCCAGCACTGTTCTTTCTGCTTAGGATTGTTTTTGCTATTCTGGGTCTTTTATTGTTCCATATGAATTTCTGGATTGCTTCCTCTATTTCATTAAAAAATGGTGTTGGGACATTAATGGATATTGCATTGAATTTGTAGATAGTCTTTGGCAATAGTGCCATTTTGATTATATTAATCCTCCCAATCCAGGAACATGGGAGGTTTTTTCATTTCCTTAGTTCTGCCTTAATTTCATTTTTCATGCTTTCAAAGTTCTCATCATAGAGGTCTTTCACTTCTTTGGTTAAGGTTATTCCTAGGTATTTTATGTTTTTGGGGGCTATTGCAAAAGGAGTTGCTTTCCTGATTTCAGCCTCGGTCTTTGGGTCGATAGCATAGAGAAAGGTCGTTGATTTTTGCAGGATTATTTTATATCCTGCAACTTTGCCAAAGTTTTGGATCAGGTCTAGTAGCGTGGGGGTAGAGTCTATGGTGTTCTTTAGGTATAGGATCATGTCATCTGCAAAGAGAGAAAGTTTAACTTCATCTTTTCCTATTTGGATCCCCTTTATATTTTCTTCTTGCTCTGGCTAGGAATTCTAGTACTATGTTGAAGAGAAGGGCAGAAAGTGGACATCCCTGTCTTGTTCCTGATTTTAAAGGGAATGGCTTTAGTTTCTCACCAAGTAGAGTTATGCTTGCTGTTGGTTTGTCATAAACTGCCTTGATTATATTTGTGAATGTTCCCTGGAATCCCAGTTTTTCCAGGGCTTTTAGCATAAATGGGTGCTGGATTTTATCGAATGCTTTTTCCGCATCCAGTGATATAACCACGTGGTTCTTTACCTTGCTCCGGTTGAGGTGGTGGATTTCATTAATTGACTTGCGTATATTGAACCAATTTTACCTCCCTGGGATGAATCCAGTTTGATCCTGTTGTTTGATTTTTTTGATGACCTGTTGAAGTTGATTGGCCAGAATTTTGTTGAGAATTTTTGCATCTATGTTCATCAGGAAAATCGGTCTCTAGTTCTCTTTCCGTAAGAGTCCCTGCCTGGTTTTGGGATGAGGATTATACTGTGTTCATAGTGAACGTTCTCTTTCAATTTCTTGAAGAGTTTGAGAAATATTGGTGTGAGTTCTGTTTTGAAGGCCTTGTATAATTCTGCTGTGAATCTGTTTGGACCTGGGCTTTTCTTGGATGGGAGATCATTTATTGCCGTTTCTATTTCAATACTGGATATGCGTCTGTTTAGAAGGTTTAAATCTTCATGGTTGAGTTTGGGGATATGAATTTTTTCTAGAAAATTATCCATTTCTTCCCTCATTCTTCTCAAATTTGTTTGCATAAAGGTTTGCAAAATAATCCCTTATTATGGTTTGAATTTTGGTTGTTTCTGTGTTGATGTTACCTGTTTCATCTCTGACCCTGTTTATTTGGGTGTGCTGCCTTCGTTTTTTGGTCAGGTTTGCTAGGGGTCTGTCTATCTTTTTGATTTTTTTCAAAGAACCAACTCTTTGTTTTGTTGATTCTTTGATTTTTTTTTGTCTCTAATCGATTTAATTCTAGTTTGATTTTAATTATTTTTTTCTGTCTATTGACTTTGGTTTGGCTTGTTGTTATCTTTCATGGAGATTACGGTGCTTCCTTAAGTTGTAGAGTTGCTGTTTCTCCAGTTTGTTGGTGTATACATTCAGAGATATAAATTTCCCTCTAAGTACTGCCTTTGTTGTGTCCCAAAGGAGCTGTTACATTGTGTCCTCTTCTTGGTTGTATTCCATAAACATTTGAATTTCCGTTTTAATTTCTTCAATGGCCCACTGATGGGTCAGCAGTGTGTTGTTTAGTCTCCATGAATTGTAAGATTTTCTGTGGTGGCTGCTTGAGTTGAGCTCTAATTTTTTTTCCATTGTGGTCTGAGGGAATGCAGGGAATGGTTTTGATACTTCTGAATTTGTACAGATTTTCTTTGTGCCCTAAGATGTGATCTATTTGGGAGTATGTTCCATGTGTATTCTGTTGTTGATGGGTGGAATATTCTGTAGATTAAGTATAGTTGGTCTATGCAATTGTTTAGTTCTGTGGTTTCTTAGTTCAGGTTTTGGCATGTTGATGTCTCCAGAGGTTACAGTGGAGTGTTAAAGTCCCCAACTATCAATATATTTGGGTCTATGAGTGTTTTTAGAGTCAGTAGTGTTTGATGAAGTTGGGTGCTCCTGTATTTGCGGTGTAGATATTTAGGAAGGTTATATCTTCCTGTAGGAGAGATCCCTTTATTAGTATGTAATAACCTTCTTACCTTTTTTAATTTGAAGTCAATTTTGTCTGATACTAGGATTGCAACTCCAGTCTGCTTATGGGGGACATTTGCTTGGTAGATTTGATTCCAACCTTTCACTTTTAGAAGATGTTTACTTTTGCTGGATAGATGTGTCTCTTGGAGGCAGCAAAAAGATGGATGATTTTTGATCCAAGTTATGAGTATATGTTTTTTGATTGGCGAATTAAGTCCATTAATGTTGAGAGTTAGGATTGAGAGATGATCGTTTTTTCCTTTCTTTATCAGTATCTTGGTAAAAGCTGTGTCTTCCCATTTCTTGATCTGATATTCTGGTTTACTATTTAGGGTTCATTTCTCTGTCTGTATTGGGATCTTGATTATTTTCCCTGTATAGTACATCTTTGAGGATTTTCTGTAAAGCTGGTTTGGTGGAGATATATTCTTTCAGTTTTTCGTTACTGTGGAAGACTTATTTGACCTTCGGCTATGAATTAGAGTTTAGCTGGGTACACTATTCTTGGTTGGTAGCTATTTTTATTTAGGGTTTGACATACCTCATTCCAGGCTCTCCTTGCTTTCATGGTCTCTGCTGAGAAGTCTGGGGTAATTCTGATTGCTTTTCCTTTATATGTGGTAATTTTCTTCTCCCTAACAGCTTTAAGGATTCTTTCCTTGGACTCTATTGATCCTGTTTTGATCACAATGTGTCATGGGATGTCCTTTTCTTGTCTGGTCGGTTTGGGGTTCTAAATGCTTCTTGTATCTGTATAGGCCTATCCTTCTGGTTTTTTGGGAAATTCTCAGCTAATATTCTGTTAAATAGATTGCTTATTCCATTAACTTCTTTCTCCAGGTTTTCCTTAATACCTATTAGCCTTAAATTGGGCTACCTGATTGTGTCTTGGAGCTCCTGGAGTGATCTGTTTTGTCGATTGGATGGGTTTGTATTGGTTTTTGATCTTTCTCCATAGATTCTAGGGAATCTTCAGCTCCTGAGATTCAATCCTCTGCTTCAGTTAGTCGGGACTGTAAGCTAGCTACTTGATTTCAAATCTCTTTTCCTTCTGACTGGTCTTTCCTGATGATTTCCATGTCATCTCTTAGGTCCTGTATGGACTTCTTTACTTCATTAACTTCATTAATTTGGTTTTGAGTGATATCGCTCAAATCTTTTAGCTGGGTAGCTATCTTTTCATTTGACTCTTGAATTTCATTTACCTTTCTATTTGTCGAGGCCATGAAATCATCTATTACTTTATGGAAGGATTGTTGTATTGATTCAAGCTTTTCATTTATCATGTTTATTAGCTGACTTTGTAGAGCATTTTGAGGTTTTCTCCTCTATATCTTTGATTGACTGCTCTGCTTCCTGCTTGTTTTGAGTGGGAGATAAGACTCCATTGTTTTCCATCTTTCTTGTGTTTATTCTGTCCATTTGGATTGGGAATGCCAATCTACAAGCACCTGTGAGCACCGTTTAAGACCCAAAGCTGAGCTTACCAAGCACTGTTGTGTAACTCTTAGAGGTTCACAATTATATACCAATACCTTGTATACCTGTATATAAAATTAAATTTGGTGTTCCAAAGAATACAATTTCAGTATAAAAACCAATCCTGAGCCCTTTATTCAGTAGTTACCTATTTACTGTTACAACCCTATGAGCAATTCTTGTTTTTATATTAAGTTCTTTTTGGACTGGCTTTCTCTATGAACCCCTTTGATTCACTCGTAACAAGCAGGGATACCCTCTATCCAGTAACCAGGAGTCAATGGAATCTGGAGGTCCTAGAAGTAAGTCAGGGGGGTAAGTTAGAGGTAGTAAAGAGAATAGAGTAAAATGTATATGGGGGTGATGATTTTGGTTTAGTTTCAGTGACCTGGAAATGTGGAGGAGAGTAGAATCAGTAGAAAGAACAAGGTCAAAATGTTAAGACAATGGAGAATTAGTAGTAAAGAGTGTAGACGTTATTCATAGGAAAGTAATTTTCAAAGAAAGAGAATGCAAAGAGAGAAATAAAGAAAAAATACTGGAAGACAGATGCACAAAACAGACAAATTATTTAAAAAAATAAAAAGAAAATAAAACAGAAAAATGAACAACAAAAAAAATACTTTATAACACAAACAGGCAAAAATGGAAAACAAAAAAAACCAACAACTTTTCAGAAATGAAAAAATAAAAAGAAAGTTTAAAAAATGTTTGAGAAAAAAAAATGGAGTCCTCCTTGTTTGGGTGGTCTTTCCACAGTCTCTGGTTTTCTTGCAATGGTCCGCAGTCTATTTTGCTGCTTGGTTGGTTTGGCGTGCTTCCAGTTTGCAAGGGGTGGATCTGCTCTGACCCTCCTCCCCTGTTAGTGAAATCCTGGGTTTCTGTGGTTCACGCAGCTTGCAGGTAGGCCTTGAGTGTCCACTGTATAAGGGGCCATGGGCAGTCTTGGGAACCGTGGCTCCTCCCGTGTGCTGTGGGGCTGCTGCCTTTAACACCTGGCTTTGAATAGGCTGTGGACTCAGCAGGGCGGGGCGCCACTGGCCTGGTTTACCAGGCTGAGAGTCGCTTGCCTGGGGGAGGGTCCTCCCTCCTGGGCAGGGTGGCCTCCTGGGCAGAGCCTGCTATGGAATTCGGCTCCGTTTTGGGCTGGGAACTGGGCTTCCACTGTGACGGGACCGTTTATCTGTCTCAGGAACTTTTTGTTCTCCCATCTGGCAGCTCCGTGCTGCCGGTAGCTGCTCACCGCTTTCACTTTTTATTTAGGAATTCCGGCAGGCCGGGCAGGGCACCTCTAGCTGTGCTGTGGCCCAGGACGAGCCTCCCGCCTGGGCAGTGGGCATTCCCCAGGGTGGAGCTGGCTCTCACTGGTTGGTCCCTTGTTTCCTTTTCAAAGATGGCCACTTTGTCCTTGCTTTCCCTAGTTGCCCTTTAGTTCCATTCTGGTCTGACCCTATGCCAGTGTCAAATATGGCGCTTTGCTCTGGCAGTGGGGGAAGGGCTACCTCCCAGAAGCTGCTCTATGGGCACGAGTAAGAATGTCTTTTGTGAGGTACTCATGCTTTCTCTGCGATTTTGGCCCGTCTGTCCATGCTCAGCCTGCGATCCGTGTGTGTTTGCACCTTCTGGAGGATTCCTCCCTGGTCTCCGCTGAGTGCTCTAGCTGCGCGGAGGGTGGGGTGCTGTGCCGGTGCTGGCACTGATGTGGTGGCGGGATGCCACCTGGAGCTCAAATCTGTGTTTTAAGGACAGCAAAGTCAATTTTTCCTTTCTGCCCAGAATCCCTGTACTGTTATAACTTACTTGGGTTATCTTTCTAGGAGTAAAAGTTTCTCTGGAGTTGAAAAACTGTGATGTTGGAGAGAGCTCAGCTAGGGTTCTGCTGTTCCTCTGCCATCTTCCCGGAAGTAGCTGTCTTCCAATATTTAATTCTTAAAAAAGTAAATGTAATAAAGCCATTATAAAATTATCTGAATTTTCTTTTCAAGTTTTAGTATTTCTGCTTACAATATTTACTTCTTAGTGTACAGCAGAATTATGTAGTCTTAAGTGTATAAGATAAATTTGTTCATATCAGTACAATTAAGAGTAACATGTAAACTATTGCCCTCAGTCTTTTCTTTCTTGTGCTTGTACCCATAGCTAAAATAAATTCCCAAGGTTTTATAGTTAATTCTGGCTCACCTTAAGACAAAAAAGAATGTGATAAGAAATGATGGATTCATCTGTCTGAATGGTGTCATAAAAATTTTCTCAACTGTGCTACATACTCTTGACCTTTTGGTTGGCTTTATGGGGAAAGAAAAAGAGTGCCCTCAGGTGCCACGTGGAAGTAGTCAGAACCATAGGTTGAAAGAGGAAGGAATGCTTTTAGTGGATTTATATTGTCACCACACATTTTAACCATTATATATTTTTAAGTATTTTGTCATTGTGATTGGCTTAGCCTTAAATATTTTAGTAACCATTTCCACAGCATTTACTTTTCTTCACCTAGCTTCATGGTTTTAAGAAACTCCATGACATCCATTTAAAGTACCGCTCATGTCCTACCTACTAGGAGACATGTTGGTTAAGAAGATAACTTGGCAGTATGGATTCTGACTCAAAGTCAGTTTCCACTGCTTTGTAAAGATTTGACACTGGACAAGTTATTAAATATCTAAGTGTCCCTGTTTTTCCATCTATAAAACAAGATGAAGTGGGTCCTATGCCAGTGGCTCATGCCTAAAATCCTAGCTACTCAGGAGGCTAAGATCTGAAGAACATGGTTCAATACCAGCTCAGGCAACAAAGTGCAGTAAAAGTCCAAAATGAAGCTATGACTCAAGTGGTAGAGAACTCAAAAAACTAAGCCCCATCCAAGCCCAATAAACCAATTAGGAAATGGGCAAAGGAGCTAAAGAGAGACTTCACAAGAGAAGATATAAAAATGGCAAAGAAACACATGAGGAAATGCTCAACATCCCTGCTAGTAAAGGAAATGCAAATAAAAACAACCCTGAGATACCACCTCACTCCAGTTAGAATGGCCTATATCTGAACTCAGGCAACAACAAATGCTGGAGGGACTGTGGGGAAAGAGGTACCCTTCTCCATTGTTGGTGGGAGTGCAAATTAGTACAACCACTTTGGAGAACAGTATGGAGGTTTCTCAAAAAGCTCAATATAGACCTACCCTATGACCCAGCCATACCACTCCTAGGCATCTATCCTAAACAGCAAAACCCAAGATATCAAAAAGACATTTGTACTTCCATGTTTATCGCGGCACAATTCACAATAGCCAAAATATGGAAACAACCCAGATGCCCCTCCACAGACGAATGGATCCAAAAAATATGGTACTTATACACAATGGAATACTACATAGCGATTAGGAATGGTGAAATATTGTTATTCGCAGGGAAATGGTCAGAACTCGAACAAATAATGTTGAGTGAGACAAGCCTAGAACACAGAAAACAAAGGGGCATGATCTCCCTGATATATGACTGTTAACAAAGGGAGACGGAAAGACAGTAGAGACCAAGTCTGTGAACACTGTATATGTGCTTGATACATTGTATATTGCATATGTGTCTACCTGACCTAGACAAGGGATGGAAAAACAGGTTGTAAGATATCACAAGAAATGTACACACTGCCCTACTATGTAACTGCATCCTCTTTGCACAACACCTTGTAAAAAAATTTATGTTCAATTAATAAAAAAAAAAAAACTTAAAAGACTGTGCCAAGGCCATGAAATCAAGCCCCAATGGTGGCACCAAAAAGTAATATCACTCATGTTTTATACTATTAAAGTACTAAATGTTTGCCAATTTTATAGTATTAGATATATTCCTATATATATTTAGAGATAGATAATTACATTTGCTGTATTCTTGCTATCATTAAAAAAATCCAAATACATACATTAAATTATCTGAAGGTCTTCTCCATTTATATGTCCTACTGACAATATAAACTTTTATTGATCACACTAGGAAGGGATAGTTAGAACCAAGCTGTATTCTGGGCTCTCAGTGATTTTACAAATTTGAACCTACAACAGAAGTCAGCAGTGTTACACTTTCTCAAACTTCTGATGTTCCATCCCTATGAACCTTAGCCAGTAAGTTATGATTCTATTGTGTGGAAAGTCTGCAGTCTTTAAATGGCTCCCGTATCTCTCTATACTACTTGCTCTATTACTGTTGGCTGTGGCAGAATATGTAAATATTAACATATCTCACATATTTGGCATTTTCTCACTTTTTAAAGTGATTTTTGTAGAATGTCAGATAACAAGGCTTTCCAGGAAGAAAATGCTAGCAAAATCCAAGTGCAATATATGACTGATCATTTTCTATGTCCTTACACAATGTGACCCAGTATTGGTGGCATGAGCGTTTGTGCTACAAAGCAAACTTTACAAACAGCATTTTACAATGTAGCATTGGAAGAATGATATGGTACCTGATGTAAGACATGGTCAAAAATTAGATATTTCATTTTCTTGGGAGTAAGAATATTATCTAGGAAGATTCAAAAACTCACCAATAACTGGCTTTAAAATAAATCTTTATCTTTGTTTAAAGTAACCTAGCCTCAAACTACTCTCAAGTCTAGTGAAATTAGTTGTTATAATGGACATAAAACATCTGAAATCCTGTCAGCTGATATGGCCACATACCTTGCCATTCATACCTCAGTGGCAACCACCAGAATTAATCTTTTTTCCCGAGCTATTATTTTATTGGGGTTCCTAGGAATCTTCTGTACTAATTTATGCCTGTTAAGAAGTAATCTTCTGTAATTAGCCTAACAAATATACAATATATACTTCCTAGGAAATTCTGACAGGAAACTCATACCAGAAGAGTAATAAGAATGAGAAAGAATAGATCCTTCCCTATGTTTCCTATAAGATAAATATTGTATTGTATATGTTTGAAGATAGATTAAAAACAATATTTTGTGGGAAGCATTAAATGAATAGTAGAGATAATAAATTAAGAAGAAAATCACATGGCATTAAAATGTAAGTTAGTAAACATGTATATCAAGTCATAGATAGCAGATATGTATTTGTTCAGGAAAGAGTTACATTGTAAATCTAAATTTTCAAACTAGCACAAGGATGTGAAGGATTTTGCATATATAGGAGTTTGGACTAAATCTAATGCACCATAAAATTAATTGCTAAAATTTCTGACCATAAAAACTATATTACAAAAGTAATTATTTTAAAAATGCAATAAGGAAAGGCATACAACCCACATTGCGGGCTGCTATAATTCCTCTTAATCTGCAAGGAAAGTCCCATAGAAACAACAGGAGAATCAGATATCAAAAAAATATGAAAAAATGGCAGGAATTTGACAATTTAACCAGAAACACAGAAGCAAAATATTCTCTGGGAGGGCATAAAATGGAATGAGAAACTAAGTCACATGATTACACAAAGCAGTGAAGGACAGAACAAGTATGTTCAGTATGTGTCCATGAGTACAGTCTTGTCTTCTCATTTAATTCACTAAGCACAGACAATGTGGTTCCTCTGGTCTTGCTATTACTTCTCCTCAAGTAAGTAATTTTGTTCTGATTCCAAGACACTGCTTCCATGAATCTACACTGGCTGACACCAGAACAACAGTCTTGCTAGAATGTTCCAGATAACCTGTGGAAGGAACATGGTATCATCAGAAATATTAGATTGAAGCTAACACAAGTAGCTTACAGTTGTAACTGTAGCTAGTGTGAAGATCTGGGGAATCAAGTTTGCAGACTACACAGGACAGGAAAGTTTGCTAGACTGAAAGTCCAAACTAGCCAGCAAAAAGCCAGCATTAAGAAACAGTTCAAGTGGTACAGTACGATCCAATCAAGTGTAAGGCACTGAGTTCAAATCTCAGCACTGCCAAAAGAAACAAAGAAAGAAATATGAGAATGCAAAGTCCTGCACCTGGCTCAGAAACCAATCACCTTCTACCATAGGGAATGGAACCTGAAATTACTGCTATGGGGCTTTATTGTAGATTTAAAGGGCAGGGAGGCTCCAGTTTCCTTCCTCTTGTAGTTTATCTTCTTCTTTTAAAGGAAAAGACTGAGAGTAAAGGTTTCATGGTTTCCTGCATTTGTGGGTGCTAGAATGTGCCTATAAATCTAGAAGTAAATACGCTGGATACTATGCAAATGGTTATAAATGAATTAATTGAAATATATTAGAATCTATGGAGAATGTAAATAGCATAATTCTTTAGAAAGACTAAGTCGAAGCCCAACAAAATAAGTACCAGGAAATAGGCATTGCAAGAGAGGGCCTGGGGAGAGAGTGAATGGGGGAAAGGAGTAGAATGTTAATAAGAATGCATCGAATCAAGGAATGGGTCTGTATCTATTTGTGCTCATCCTCTTAGTCTAACCATTACCTATAGTAACACAATGAGACAGCAGGGACAAGTTGTCTTTCTTACAAAACTTCAAAGTCAGACATCCCTTTGTGGTCTGGCCTAGCCCAGCAAACTGTCAATATGAATTCCAGGGTGAATGTCACTGACAATACACAGGCTATGAACTAGAGAACATCTGACACCTGCCTTTCTTGATGGTATACTCACCCAACTTCATTGGAAATTTCCTTCCTATCAAACAGGTAACACAGGTACACTGGGAATAGTTATGACAAAAATCTAAGAAGGTGAACATTGAATTGGAGCCAGACTCCAAGAATTATCAGAGTTTAGAAACAGGAGAAAGGTGAGAATGAATTATAAGATATTTCTCAGGGGAGGAGTATTAGACACAGAGTAAGGCTGCTTTGTAGTCTTCAAAGGTTATTAGGACTGATTTCTTGTTTGTGATGATTGTACATAGCACGGGAAGTAAACAACTCTCAGGATGGAGAAGTCATCAGTTCAGTTCTTTATAGGCAGCATGAACATGTTACCAAGTACAATGCAAATTGTGATGCTAAGACAAAAAAAAAAAAAGTAGCCATAAAATCTCACTCCTCTTGCCACAACAAATTACACTTCGGGCTAGTATAAATCATGATATACTATTTAATCCTGATCTATTTTTAATATTATTGGGACTTCAAGAGAATTCACATACAACATAATTTAGTATACATTTCAAGGAAAGAAATGAAAAGAAATCATCTGTTGTGTGGGAGAGGCATTTATAGAACTACTGTAAATCACCCACATGAGCTCCCATAGTATTTGCTGTATCCATTTGTCTCCTATTTGGGAGGACTGCTCATGCCTAATGCCCCTCCATTCCATTTGCCTCTAAATGGTCAAATTAAACAAGCAATAATTGGGGTAATTTAATGACTTAGAGTGATACTGTTCATTTGGGAATGGTAAAAAACTGTTCCAACAACATTATTTAGCAGGATTAGTGAGTAAGTCATTTAGGGGAAAGTTCTATTACTACAGGCTTTTAAATGTTTTCTATTTTTGACTTTAGCTGAGCCCTATAATATGTTATTTTAAATACGGCTCTATCGGTATGCATCTATACATGTGAACATTATTTTTAAGTTTCTTAATGTTATGCCTAGCTAGGCAAATGTTTGGCTGTCAATAAAACACCAGATTTTTTTTTGTTCCCAAACTTAGGGTCAAATGGGCTTCTTATGTCAATCATTTAATGAAAATCACTCTTGAGTTAGGAGATACTTCTTTAAAATCTCCCCTAGAGAACCATCTTTATTGGGGTGAATCACAAACCTACCTCTCTCAGGGCTGGTGAGTAATATCATGTTGATTCAAAAAAAACTTCATTCAACATTTTTCCGCAAACAACATCTCAAGTCTAGATTGTGCTTTGTGGAACATTGCATAGCCTCTAAAGAAAACATATGCCATCAAGGAACTTTCATTCTAAAGGAGAATAACAAAGATGAAAATCTATGAATCAACAAAAAATATGCAAGCAGACACATAAAAAGATCTCATGAGTCCAGAGAATAAAAACCAGGCAAATTCTTGAGCAGTAGAAAGGTTCTGAGTCATAAAATGTTTTCCTGACTCAAGTGGCTGTGGCCATGAATACTTATGATCCTAGTTGGGTGGGATGCTGAAGCAGGAGGATTGTCAACCAGAGGAAAAAACAAAAAACACAACCAAAAAATAAACTAAAATGTGGTGCCAACCCAGGCACAGACTTTGGGTTCAAACCCAAGGGTAGACAAAGAAAACAAAATCATCCTGAAAAGCCTTCACTGATGGAAATATTCACAGTAAAATGGATTTGAAAACTTGGCAAGACATGGTTTCAGTGTATCTTAAGAGATGCACCTAGTGAACTATGAGTCCTTTCTCATAATTTTCTCAGCTCCTGCTTGCTATTTTAGCCTTATCTAAAAATAACATCTCAAAAAGTGTTTTACAGAAACATGTTTGGAACTTCATAAGTTTTTCCTACCAAGTGACATTTATTAGAAAGATATCAAGAAAATGTATACATAGTCATATTCTCAGCTCTCCTGTCTCTGCCAATCATGTAAAATTAAATTTAAAAGGGAAGGATCTCTACTAAAGTGATGTTTTATATTATATTTCTCTTTTCCAAATGAATCTTGAATTAACTGTTAAACATTTGACTTTCCACAGATAGGTTTGTTCTATTATTAACATTAAATGCTATTAATACTAGCATCTGAGGCCAAATGCTAGTGGCTCATACTTTTAAGCCTAGCTATTCAAGAGGATGAGCCCCTGAGGATGAAGCTTTGAGACCAGCACAGGGAGAAAAGTCTGAGAGACTCTATCTCCACAATAACAAATGCTAGGCTGGAAGTGTGGCTCACATGCTAGAGTATTAGCCCAGCAAACAAGTTGAACAATTACAAAGGCCTATGTACTGGCAAAAAACCGGTGTGTGTGTGTGTGTGTGTGTGTGTGTGTGTGTGTGTGTGTGTGTGTGTACATGAAATTAGCCAGGCTCATGCCTGTAACCGTAGCTACTGAAGAGGCTGAAATCTGAGGATCACAGTTCAAATCCAGCCCACACAGAAAAGTCCTGTGAGATTCTTATCTCCAATTAACCTCTCACAAACCAGAAGTGGTGCTGTAGCTCAAAATGGTAGAGCACTAGCCTTGATGAAACACGATTGACAAGATAAAGATACAGATATAAATTATATACATATATAAATATATAAACACATATATGAAATAAATTTACAAACAAAATATTAAATATCTGTCTAAAACATATCTAAGATGATACATTAAATTGGGAATTGTTAGCTAATGAATGTTTGATTCCTTTCTTCTCCATTTTTCAAAAAGGCAAAGGGAATTGGAACACATTCAATAAAACTCCAATTTGATTATGGTTTAGCTAGTTTTTCTTTGTTCTGTTGTGGAAGGATTGAGGAATGTGCACTGTGGCAATGGGCTTACTTGTTCTGCTGTGCTCACACTGCAGAATTCTTTATTTCAAGAAGAAAGACTGTGCTGCCTTCTATTTGACTGCAGGCTGAAAGACTGCCATTCGTACAGTAATAACACCTGGCTCTCTAGCTTCAGCCTGCTTCTCCTTACTTAAATTCTATCCTCCAGTCCCAGTTGTGGGTGGAAAATATCTCAGTCCATGGAGACATTGCATAATTTCTTATTAGTGCTTACCTTGATTCTCAAAATGGGTCTCCAAAGGTTAACTAGGTTGAGTAAAATCTCTCTATGTATCTCTCTTTCTGTGTATGTCTCTGTCTTAATCTCTCTCTTTCTCTTTTCTCACTCTGCCAGGTTTGACCCAGATCTCAGGTAGCAATGTGTATTCATTTTCCTTTAGATTTTCAACTTTCTACAAGGTGGACATGATTAAAAATTAGGAAATTTTGTTTGGTTTAGCAAAGCTATCTAAGGTGAAGAGATGCCTTGAAATTATTCTTGTGCATTTCAATTAGGCTTAGTAGAAATAAGATGGGATCGGAGTGAAGTAAAGTTGCATTTTTGTTTAAACAACAATGACTTCAGCTTCAGAGTCCTGGCAAATTGTTCACCATTGCTGAGTCTAATTTTCCTCAACTTCAAAAGCTAGCATAGTAAAAGCTAATAGTTCCGCTTTCTAGTGATAACCAATTAATTCACCGGAAAATATCTGTCTGAGCACAGCCTGTAGGTTTCTGAGAAGATCAAGGCCCTTAGATTTTTCTGTGCTCTGGTGAAAAGCCCTTCCTCCAGGGTCATGTAACTGCATCTAATATAAACAGAATAAATGTTTCATTTTCCCAAGAAGCATTTTCTCCTCACCTCCCTCAGGAGCTAGGTTTGTATGCATTTGTCTGATCTAAAGGGACAAAATGTTCTAGGACAAGTCCCTAGGTTAACTTCCAAGGTATCTGAAGACAGGAATTTGATCACTGAAGATGTTTACACCTCAAAATACATGACCCTCAGCTGAGTGCGGAGGCTAAGGCCTGTAATCCTAGCAACTCAAGAGGCTGAAATCTCAGGATCACCATTCAAGGCCAGCCAAGGCAGGAAAGACTGTGAGACTCTTACCTCCAATTAACCACCAGAAAATTGGAAGTGGTGCTGTGGCTCAAGTGATAGAGTACTACTCTTGAGCTAAGAGGTCAGGGACAGCATCCAGGCCCAGAGTTCAAGCCCCACTACCAGCAAGAAGAATAAGAAGAAGGAGAAGAAGAAGGAGAAGGAAGAGAAGAAGAAGACTATGACTCCAGAATGCAATGCTTTCTCTAGGTTACAAAGATTGGAGACACTCATTATTTATGATTCTTAGAAAGACAGATTTACAGCTCAAGTGTTGTAATCAAAACCTAGTATTCTTACTTCCCCAGTATTCTTCCTGCCCCATCTTAAGAAAGGGATTCACTGTATTTTTCCTATGTAGAAATGGAGAGAATCCAATGTCTTTCAGCCGTTACTGAAATGTGTATGCACAGAAAAATTAGTCTCTCATGAGATAAGAGTCAGAGTAACAAGGGGAACATGTTTTGCTTTTTAACTAGTTAATAATGTCTAATTTAGAATATTTATACTTGTGTTCCATGTAAATGAAAAAATGAGTTCTAAAGATCAATTGTGGCCATATTAGAAAATTTTGCTTTTAATAAAAGAAGGCTCAAGGTAAAGAGATGACTCAAGTAAACAGGAAAAAACGATGCATTCCTAAAGGAAGAGAAACCACATCTTTCCAGGGCTATGACAAAAATACCTGAGTCAGCTTAAAAGGCAAATTTAGTTTAGTCCCTGCTATAGGGTTTCACTCCATGCTTGTTTGGCCACATTGTGTTAGGTCTGCAGCAAAGCAGAACATTCACAGTGGGAGAGGGATAGTAAAACAAAGCTCCTCATCTCATGGTGAGCAGAAAGCAAGAACACCTGTCCCAGTGTATCCTTCAAACATATACATAACCCCAATATACCTATCTCTCATTCTCTCTCTCTTTCTCTCTTTCTCTTGTTCACACACACACACATGATTCAATGATACTACTTCATTGGAGACAACTTAATTGTATGAAAAAAAGGTATTGACTGGATTGGGAATTCCTAGTAAATGAAAGAATGACTATAGATAGATGATAGAAAGAAAGATAGTTATAGATAGATAGATAAATGATACATACATAGATTCCTTCCCTAAGTATAGTTTTCAGCCTGTCAATATTTATATAAAAATGTTCAATGTCTGTCATTATTCTAGCATGCTTTTGTGTTTCAGGAGGTGGTTCTGGAGGAGGGATATAATTTCCTAAGGTCACAAAAGCTCATCAGTTTAAAAACTTAAGCAGCTATAGAAGTGGAATCATAATGTAAGATTATATTCCCTGAAGTCGTAATAATGCAAATTCTGAGGTTTGTCATAACCTTTAGTTACACCTGCAACTTCCAGGATACCAGCTTGAAAACAGACATCAGTGTGTTTGGTCTGCTGCTGACCTTGAGCTACTTGCTCATTCACAGAGGCTCGATTTGAATTCAACATTGGCATTCATACTTGAACTTGGAGAAGGGATGCTGCATGAATATAAAAATGATTAATTGCAGAATTTAATTAACTGATAAGCTGTCTCGTTGATCCTTATAGTATTTTTCCATATCTGGCCTTAAACTGTGGTCCTCATTTGCTAATTTTACTACAATTATAGAAATTAGCCTTCTACAATAGTTCTTTCTTCCTAATAATACCTGTTTTCCTCAGCTTAGAGAAAATTTCTGTTCATTCATTCACACTTATATATTGATTATATTCTACTTGTATAATAACATAGAAAACAGTAGTGGAAACAGATATAAAAACTACTGAGAATTTTGAAAATCTCCTTTAGAAAGCAAGTCCATTTGAGAGGATGTATGCTAAGTATAAATTCTACAGATTCCAGACAGGAGACAAGTACTAATATCCATAAAGTCATGAGAGATTTCAAGGCAATGGGGAAAAAATTCCTCAGCAGACAGTAGTCAATCCACAAAGAGGAAAAGAGCAATAAAGAAACGTTCACACTAAGATGATGTTGCCACTGATGCTAACTGGTTGCCATCAAGGTAGTAAGAATATATATGATAAAAGGCACATAAAGATGAAAAAGCCTCATCAAAGGGAGCCAGAAGAATTCAGAAATTTAAGCAACTGGGACTCTGTTACTCCATTTAAAATAAAATATGGCCAGGTGGCAAGAGTGCTTGACTCGTATACATGAAACCCTGGGTTCGATTCCGCAGCACCACATATATAAAACCAAATACTTATTTTTTTACAGAGCAATTCCTTTCCTTAAAAAGTAACTCCTTCCACTGTTAGCACATTCTTTAATCCCTTTACATATCAGGTAAGTAACACATCTCTTTCAAGGGTGGAAGAGTTATTGTTGCTCACCTTACCCCTTGAGTTGCAGTTTCTGCTGTTGGCAGGGAAACCTGGAGGAAGGGACAGGAGTGGTTCTTGTGGTCTGTCCAATATGTCTTTTAAAATAGATGATAACCTTGAAAATCTTTTTTTGCAAATTGTTTAGAGGACCTGGGGTATACAAAAGAGTGTGACTGATAATGAAAATTTTTTCTGGTCTCATGAGGAAAAGCAGTTACTAATGTCTCTTTAATGGTCTACAAATGATGACCCAATGTCAAAGGAAAGTATAGATAGTTATAATCACAAAGTTGTGAAACTAAGACTTAGAGCCTATGATATTGTCATTATTTTTTGAATACATGATTGTTTATCTGTTGAATATATGGCTATTTCTCTGAAAAATGTTCAATAACTATACGTTAAATAGGAAAGTGATACATTAAGAATAAGAATTCAGAGATTCAATTGCATTAGAGTGAAAAAAAATAGTTAAACACTGCTGGATAATCTAAATTTCTCTGCAATTGGGAAAACAGAGAGAAGATAAACCGATACATTCATTCCCCCAGTCACTCATTTGTTTTATTTTTTAATTTAATTTTCTTGTCAAGGTGATGTACAGAGTAATTACAGTTACATACATAAGGTAATGAGTACAGTTCTTGTCGAATATTGTTACCCCTTCCTCATTTTCCCACTTTCCCTCCCTCAACCCCACTCCACAAGTTGTAATGCTAATAACAAATATCAAGGCTGGAGAGGATTCCAGTCCTTGGAAAAGGTTAACAGTGTCTATCTTGTCATGTGTGTAAAGAAAATTAAGAATAAAGGCAAACAAGCTAGGTGAAATCGAATGTCAACACCTCTGCTTTAAGAATGAGATTTATGCATGTAGATCATGCATTTATCACTTTCATACTAAAGTTCAAAAGATGATCTATGTCTAAAAATAAGCAATAACCAGAAACTCATATCCATAGTCATATCCAGAATAGGAAGGATATAGAAATAGAAACTATACTAATACTTCTCTTGTTAGTTTTTGAATAAGGTCTTGTGTTTTCCTCAGGCCAGCAGGTACCCTAATCATCCTATTTACTCTTCCTGCATGTCTGCAATGAGAAGCATATGCCACCACAACACCACGACAAAAAACACAAAACTCTGTCCAAAAATACAACAAAAGCAAGAGGCTGCATGCATAGATCAAGTGATAGAGCATCTATCTGGCAAGCACAATGCCCTAAATTCAAAGCCCAATATCATTTTTAAAAAAGTAGGTGAGGTAAGTAAGTGAATGATAATTGTGGTATTGTGTTTAATGATAAGTCCTAAAAGTGAAGAGGGATCAAGGGTAAAACAACAACATAGAACTAGGGGCTGAAAGCAACATTCTGAATAACCAGAGCACTCAAGACATTAAAAAACCTATGGTCGTACAGACTATGCAAGTAAAGTTTTCCTTCAATACCAAGGCTGAAAGAGGGGCAAGCGGTTGCCTCACTGAAGATAATGGCACTTCTGGATAATTCAAAGCAAAGCTCACTAGTCAACTGTTAAGAATAAATGAAGGGGTGAACAATAGGATAAGGTATAAAGTAAAAAAAGTGATTAAAGGGGAAAGGTCTGTCAAGCACTTAAGAGTTTTTCTGTCATTTTGTTTGTTCATATTTCATCTACCAATTCCACAACTTTTGCAATTATCATGTTTCTGATATGTTAAATAACTGTAAGATATCAGTAGTCCCAGGTTCATATTTCCAAATTAAACCTCAATAAGAATTGTGGATTGTTAATCTTCATATTTTTTCCTAGGACAACCAAGTCCTAGAAAACTAGATATATGGAGGCAGGCATAGTCTTTGAATTATTTCATAATCCCTTGAAGGTTCTTCTCTATCAAGAGCAAAGCAACATAGTATACTTCTAATAATTGAACTGTTGAGTGATTATAAATTCACTACAAATTATTCAACATAAAATATTTAGAAATATTAGTTCTATAATGCTGCTCTACTCATTGCATTGTATGTCATATTAGCCACTTACTTTCTAAAGTAATAGGTTCCTTCTATTTATTGAAAATGCATAAAATACAATGCAAGTATGTCGAATATAAAATTTAGTTTCTGAACTTGATATCTTTTGGCAGTCAGACATGGCATGTTTTGTGGCATTTCTAACTCTACTCTATATTAAGACAATTCAGTATTTCATACACGAAATGTAATTGGTCTGTAAATGTTTTTGATTTGTAAAATCAAAAACAAAAATTGTGTGAATTTACCATCATATCTTAAAAAAAGAAATTCTAATGCATATGTGAGTTCAAACATAAAAGGAAGCTTCACTTCTTCCTGCCAGAGAAATTCAAATACCCCAAACTGCACTGTCTTCATGAAGCCAGATAGTATGTTCATGACTTCCTGGACCTCTTTTCTAATGCATATCTTCTCCACTCAGAATAATCATGACAAGACAGGAGTCAACTGCTAAGACTCTTAACATTTCTTGCTAAAATTGCACCTGCAAGTTTGATTGTGTTCCCTGGATGGTTTACAAAAGCCTAGTCATGACATTTTCCTATGTAGTAGTTTTAAATTGTTTCACAACTGACCATTAGAGGCAAGAGACAAGACTCGGCAGCATGTGTTCTTGTCAGTCCAATAGGAAACAGGCACAATGTACTCTAGCTTTTCATTGTTCTAGAAGAAATCTTCCTAATTATGCCCCAGCCCTCTCTCAGCTCGCTTTCATGTCCTCCACAGCTAGCAAGACTCACTATTCTCAATTTTTGGAAATGATACAAACTCCAATAATATACACATGATTTCTCAGGAAATGGCACCTGCTTTTTCTGCTTGTTATGTTATATAGTATACATGAGGCATTTACTATCTCAATAACAGTTTCCTTCTCTTTACTTAAAGTGAATACCTATGCATTCTGGATCAGGTCTTATATAGAACAGAGAGAGGAAAAAGTATGAGAAGACTAAAAATTGAGCACTCACACTTACTCAACCACTAAACTACTCAGAAAATAAGCAGTGGTCATAGACTTATCATCAAAGTGATTGAAGAACCTAACCGACTGTCTTCTAAAATAAAATGAAATAGGGTTGGTGCATATGCCTTCTGCGTGGTTTGATTCAGGAGGAAAGACCTTCATCGAAAAATCAAGTCTAAGGAACCACTTCTAAAAGACAATGAATTTTCTAATATTCACAGGATGTCATACCAGAGTTCTGAAGAAAGCAATGTGAGAATCTATGAGTTTTCTCTCTGTCTAGTGTGTGTGTGTGTGTGTGTGTGTGAGAGAGAGAGAGAGAGAGAGAGAGAGACAGAGAGACAGAGAGACAGAGAGAGAGAGGTTTGAACTGAGGACCATACGTTTACTGGGCACGCATTCTACCATTTGAGGCATGCAACTAGTATTTTTGCATTTAGTTTGTTTTTCAGATAGGAATTTGCACTTTTTCCCAGAGCAGCCTCTGACCATATTCTTAGGCATCTCTGACTCTCAAGTACCATAAACTATAGGCATATGTCACCTCCCCTAGCAAGAATCCATGATTTTATGGGGCCCTCTGAGCCTTCGTTTCCTCATCTGAGAAAGAATTTACCAGATATGGGGATGAAGACTTTATTTCTAAATAGGAGCTTTATGCTACATTCCCCACTAGTTACCCACATGACAGAAACTTAACCTTCTTCAGTACTAAATCTAACTAGTGCTGATTTATTCTTTCTTACTCTGGTTGTTCAATAACCTGGGCCCATCTTGGCAACATAAGTAGGAAAGGGAAAAGCATAGTAAGAATTGGTGCTTTTGGATTAGTATCCCAACACTATTCCTGTATACCGAGAAGAAGAAAACTTTTCTCCTTGAAATTTTTGCTAAGTTTTTTCCTGGTGATTTAAATAAAAAATACCCACAAAGAAAAAAGGAAATATAGGTATTTCAACTTTCCTATGTAATTTAAAATGGGTTTCCAATGTGTTATGATTAAACAATGTACTCTAGTAATTAATACAAAAAGTTTATTATTGTGGGTTAGGATATTTCTTTTCTTTCTGGCAATCTTTAGCACCTTAATATAGTAAGTATGATGTGCATTTTGGGTTTCTACTTGATCAGCTTTTTGTACACAGCTGGCCCTCTACCACTTCAACTGGATATTTCACTGTGTTATCCTGTTGGGCTGATCTGACCATTTAACCTACTTGGCACATCGCTGTCTGTGCTTATCACTGACACACTTTAGAGATGATTTCTTTTTCCAGAGTAATATCAAAAGTACCAGCTGGTTTATTATAGGCTGTATGTGAAAAATTCAGCTAGCAAATGATGAGCTACAGAAAGCACTGCTAAATTATTTAACTGAATTTAGAGGAACTAGAAGAAACAAGGACTTGCTTCACATTAGTGACTGTATCTCCTACCTGCTTTCTCCACACAGCAGACGTTTCTCAAAATAAAAAATAACATCTGTGCAAAGATCAAATTCAGAACTCTATTGGAAAAAAAACATAGCCTTTGAATAAATTTTAGATTTAGAGAGCATCACTAAGACCTTTTGTTCATACTTCAGAAAGATTTAAGTCAGTTCTTTATATACCTTCTTAACCAGAAAAAAATAGTTTTTCTAAAAATAACAAGAATAGGTCTCCTAGATTCTTTCAGTTAGCTAAAATACTTTCTAAAGATGTTAAAGGTAAGGTTTTTTAGATTCCTTGCTTAGAAAACAGAACAGCTATGTAACTGAGGGATTTGCCCTTTAGCCTCTCTTTATTGAGTGAGTCGTATAAACTCAGAGGGTGTTGTGACACTAGAACCTCATAGGTGACCTCTGTAGGGACAGGACTGCCTCAGAAAGAAATGGGGGTACAGCCCTAGAGCAATGGAGTAGATTTATAATTTTACATGTAAGAATAAATTTTCAATAATGGCATCAATTTGTATGAAAAGAGACAGTGAGTTAAACTTGAAAATAAGATGTTCAGATCCCTCAAATTTCTGTAGCTAGGACCTAGGCTATATAAGCTACTCAACTGTGACTATGGAACCTTTATTTTTCAAAAGGCAACTCAGTTAGAAGCCCAGTGGCCAGAAGATAGAGCCAAGATCTGAAATAAATAAAATTCAAGGAGCAGAACTGGGCCCTAATCAGCACCAATTTCTTGTAGCAAGAACAGGGTGACTTATCATTTTAGACCAGCTGGATTTCAGAACTGCTGTAAAACAAAGATGCCTCTACACCTTCAATTTCCCATTTTGGATGGATATGTGTACGGCATTAATCATGTCCAACCATTCAATGCTGAGTAGATGGGAGGCAACTAAACTGTCTTCTTGATTTACAGCTCTTTAGAGGAAAGATCATCATATTGAGAAATCTCACAGCCTGATTTGGATAATGAAATTCTCTACTTCCAATCTGAATCTGACATTACCATATGAAGCTTTGGAAGTCTTAGAAGGAGCTGGTTATATATTGCACTTGGAAGACAAGGAAAGCGCTGGGGTCTGTAGAGGTCTGTGGAAGTCAGGATCCAAACAGGACCCCTAACCATGAGCCACACTTCCCAGCATTACGTTCCTGATAGGATGTACTGGCCCCAATCCAATCTTAGCTGTTACCTATTAAATAGATAGCAGCAAAAATTAAGCATCATGATTTTCTAGGATATACATACATACACACACACACATACATACATACACACATACATACATATATTTGCAGCTTCGACACAGGTTTCTTAGAATGTTTACCATTAGGATGCTTCATTAAAGAATTCAGATGTCATGCTGTGAGAACTCAAAGTACAAGTTTGCCACAGAGAAAGGCCAAGTGCAGATGTTTTAGCAAACAGTCCCAGCTGAATTCTCAGACAGCAGCAGCTGCCAGCCTTGTGAATGAACTGACAGTCACAGTCATAGTTGTTGCAGCCCTGGCAAGAAGACTGCCAACAGATTTTTTTTTTTTAAAGACCAAAGCAAGAATCACCATAACAGTGAATTCAAGTTACCAGATTTGAATAATAAATTGTGACTTTTAAGCCAAGACAACACAGTTTTGTTTTTTCTTAACAGGGTTGTAGAATAAATATTTGGATTTCTGAAAGATACCTCTGTTATAAATTCTTCTTTAATTCATAGGTCACATTAAACAGGCCACTGTCTAGATTTATCCCATACATTATAATTTGTATATCAACATTTTAATCCGCTAGTATAGAGTGGCTTTTTTATCCAACAGATGAATTAGTATGCAAAAGGTGAGCATATGTTTTCCACCTGTGTCAGCTTCTAAGAATTAGACATATGCCTTAAGCATGTTTGCAATCCCATTGTTATAGCAGAGTCTCTGCTATTTGACTATTTCTAATCCCCTATTCCCTTTACACATGATTCAGTCATATTTCAAAAGCCCCTTAAAATACTTTCCAAAATATGGAAAAACAGCTCCTTATATAATACAGATGGAGCATTGTGGCAAATAAATTGACAAGAATACTCCCCCAGTGTCAAATATTACTACTGTGTTTATTGGGAATGGATAGAATTCACTCTAGAAAGGGAATAACTATATTTTTACTGAAATTTTAAGATTTCTTATTCTGCTTTATTCATTTAGATGTTGATGAATTGCACATGTGTTTGAAGTAAGCCATGTAACTTGCTAAGCACCATTTGATGTGACATCCCAACATAAAAGAAGAAGTAATAACCACACATATCATAACTTCTGAATAAAGCCAAGTATGGTGGTACATGCCTATAACCTGAACACTCTGGAGGTAGAAGTGCAAGGATCATAAGATCATGAGTTCAAGGTCAGCCTAAAATACATAGAATATTCCAGAATAGCTTAAGCCTCTGTTTCAGAAACAAATTTTTTAAAGTGGGAGTAAATACAGAATATACATTGGTTCATACCTAACTATTTTAAAGGAATTATTTTTTAAGCAAAAGTAAATTACAATAGCAAGAAAATATTGCTTTTCTTAAGTCAAACTCAGACAGAACAAATTGCCTCTGATTTACCTAAGAAGCTTAACCCGAGTGAGAACTTACATAGAATTATTGTGTCAGAACTTGACAGACTCCCCAAAAATCATTTGAGGTGTTTTTATTTAAGTTGTTCAGAATTGTCCTTATTTTTCAAAAATTCATATTCATCCCCTGTCAAAAAAATGAGGTGCCAATGAAGTAAAGCTGCTTGATTTGGGGTATATTCAAAAACACCAAAATTAATGACTAATCAACAATGCATATCAGATTAAAATATCTAAAATCTAAAAGCAAATACTTTTTCAGTGTTTCTAAAATGTAACTGAAAATATCATATCTCAAACCATTAGTAAAACATAATATTTTTATGCATATATTGTGTATATGGAAATAGAAGCTAGACATATGTTTTTATAATGAGTAGCCCACGCAAGCCTAAAACGTGATCCTCTTACCTTAGCTTCCTGAATGCTGAAATTACAAGCTTGTATCAACAAACCCAGTAGAAGCCACAAATATGTATTGTGATACATTGAAGAGCAATAATGTTGATACTTATCCTACAAATTAGTGATTGTTTTTAATGTCATTTTACATTGTATAACGTTCTAAAAGTTTTGAATAGAACATGTCCATATCTCTCTCTCTCTAATATATAATATATTATATATATATATATATATATATATATATATATATATATATATATATATATATATATATATGGCCAGTCTTGGGCTTGGACTCAGGGACTGAGCACTGTACCTGGCTTCTTTTTGCTCAAGGCTAGCACTCTGCCACTTGAGCGCCCCTTCTGGTCATTTTCCATATAGTGGTGCTGAGGAATCGAACACAGGGCTTCATGTATATGAGGCAAGCACTCTTGCCACTAGGCCATATTCCCAGCCCCCTAATTCTCTAAGACATAATTTACCACCTAAATGGAAATAGTACAGTCCTGCACCATGTAACATTCCAGTCAAATGACAGAACATATACATGACTATGGCCCTCTGAGATTACAATGCAGCTGAAACATTCCCATCACCTAGTGACTGCGCAAGGCATCAGAAAGTCATAGCACATACCAGGACTCACATGTTTGAGGTGCTGTTCAATTACAGCCTTATAAAAGAATGTGGCATGTGCAATTATACTACAATTATTGCAAATATTGCAATACTGCAATTATTACTACATCATGTTTTATCATTATAAAGAATACTATGATAATGGCTTTACTATGCTATACTTTGATTATTCTCTTAGCATGCAAGCTACTAATAAAGCAAGTTGTTGACTAGAACACCACACTGTGCAGGCGGCTGCTGTCTCCAGTATCTCTTCATTGCATCAAGTGGCCCATCATGATTGAACATCCAGTGGCTATAAGTGCACCATGATGCTTGCCCAACAATGACACTGGTTGACAATGCATTTCTCAGAATGTGTTCCTGTCACTAAGCAGTGGATGACTGTATCTGAAACGTGATAGGACTTAATTTATCAAAATTTGGTATTCATCAGTCTCAGGAAGAATTAGATTCTTTGTGGGATTTGGTGAGGCTGAGGGAACATTTTGGTGGAAATACAAAGAAATGATTATAACTTTTCACATATGCCACATGCCAATGAGGAAGTAAACAAACCTTTCCCTCCATTTGGCTGATCCTAAATTACCACCTACTTTCTCCAAAAGCATCACCTTCTTTCTCCAGTCCTTCAGAAGTTGTCAGTATCAAGATAAAAATCTATGCTTCTATTTCCAACTTTCTATTGGAATATATGTCAACAGAGAGAAGAACTTTATACAATCAGAAAATACATAATGCGGTCACAATATCCAAACTGAATGAGAAATCTCTCCTAATTATGAGACTAGAAGAAAAGTGATTTCAAACATTACAAGTTAATGATTCATTCTACAAATTCACAGAAACAGGAAATATCTTATTGATTGCATTCTACACCCAGAAACTTGTGAACGATTAAGTCCCAGTAGGAAATATGTGAATGGAAAAATGGAAAGAAGTCTAGGAGCAAAACTAAGAATATTTAATGTTAACATGTATTACAGTTGTGATTCCTAAATGATTAGAGGAGTATCCTATCTAAGTAAAGTCTTCAGTGTGGTCTGCAATAAATTGGCATATGTGAGACACTGGGAATAAGCGAAGGCATTCTACATTAAGATGGGTCTAAGAGAAAGCATTATGTAACTTTTGGCAAACTGATTGTATCATGTGGGAATTTTATACAAACTGATTAATAATAAGGCATGGATTTAAACAGAGCAGGCTCTGATTTAGTAAATAAACAATTCCTAGCCAAGGTGATTTTTGTCATTTACTCTGGATTTTTTTGGCAATGTGTAGAGACCTTTGTGATTGTCAAAAGTGAGTAAAGAAGTTTCTGGAATCTAGAGAATAGACATTGGGAATGTAAAGTCTGAAAGCAGAAAAATGAGAAAGAAAATCTCATCACTTAACAAATCAGGTAGCAAAGCAAGTAGAGTAAGACTATAATGACCCAGGAGAAAAATAAGCTCCACATAAGTTGCATGGTTTCCCTTATTTGTTTTAACTAGCATGTGTCTATAAGTCTACAAGTAAACACAGTATATGGTAAAAGACAAAAAATACTCTTGGACTGGATAAATTATACAGCACTCTAGACATTCACACAGTGAGACCAAAGGAGGATATTGTTAGAAGAGGATCATAAGGGTTCAATAGCTATGGGAGTATGATCATACAAAATGATGTTTATAAAAATGAGCTCCAAGAAATGGAAACAGAGGTTTTATATTATTTTGCCTCTTTTTTCACCTTCATTGTTATTTTTTATTTCTGTACCTTTTGTCGTGTATGTGAGTTTACCTGTTTGGAGGAGGGTAAGGGGGAGCACAAAAGTGGTGGGACAAAGGGCGAACAAATTCAGCAGTGACACTCACTGACACTATGTTGAAAAACTATACAACTTGTAGGGGAGGGGGTTTGAGAGGAAAAAACAGAGAAAATGAAGGAAGAGGTGACATTGTTCAAAAAGAAATGTACTCAATAGCTGACTTATGTAACTATAACGCTCTGTACATCACCCTTGAAATAACAATAAAACTCCTAAAAAGAAATTAAAATGTTCCTGAATATGAAATATTTCAAGAGCCAGAAAACATGTAAATACATACTATATATACATATGTGTGATACACAAACTTTTTTTTAATTGTACAAGTTTCTTTGGATTCTTGGCCACCACTCCCTCCTTCCCAGACAGTTACTGATTTGACAGCACTAGTGGAATCATCAAATGCTACTTGTAAGTTTCTCCGTCACTGAACTTTGTAAGTCATTTTAATCTTTTGGGCAGATTTTATCATAGCTAAAAATGCCTTCTTAGAAGATGCACATAAGGAAGATTAGACATCATGAATATTTGCCTTTACATTTCCCTCACACTATGGCTTGTCATGGAGTAATTTTGAGTTTGCTGTTTGCATAGAAATTATGTAGGCTGCATATTTATGTAAATGAATTAAGTTTGCTCCTTTTTTTGTCTACATTACAGGAATTAATCAAGGTAAAATATGCATTTGAAAGCCCAGCTTCAGTAGTAAATATTACGGGATGCATCAAGTGTTTTAGGAGTGTCAGATTACTTAACATATATGTAATTTTACTAGAGCATACCAGCAATAAAATTTGAGTGTGTCACTTAGAACATACTTCACTATCAATTCACAAACAACTTTTGTCATCAGCAAGAATTTTGTTTCGTTTGCCAGAGGTGTTTCATCTGCTAAGAGCAACAATAGCTAAAGCAGAAATGTGAACAGTGCTTCATATTAAAATGGCATTTCTTTATATTAAAATGGCATTTCTACCATTACTTAAGAAACCATAGGCTTACATTACATTTGCTTGAGAATCTTATGTAATAGGCTTGAAACACTTGATTTCTTTGCCATTATGCTTCATGCTCTAAAATGTTATAGGAAATTGCTAAATTTAACTTTAGGCTTTTCGAGTCTACAGTGACACTCAGAGTTAGTTGTTTTTTTTTTCAAATTACAAGTTAAAAGTTAATTTAAATAAGGGAAGAATTGACCAAGTAATAATTGACCAAGTTTATTGAGTAGCATTAAGAGGTGTTAAGGCCATTGGCTAATACATAAAATAAATACTACATACCTTCAAAAATAAAGAGCCAGAAAACATGTAAATACATACTATATATACATATATGTGATACACAAACTTTTTTTTTATTGTACAAGTTTACACACCCACCAAGTTAGTAAGGTTCCCTTTTGGACACATCCCTTTGAGCATCTGTTGTTATTAGTTTTCTTGGTAATGGACGTTCTTACTGGGGTGAGGTGGAATCTCAGTGTTGTTTTGATTTGCATTTCTTTTATGGCCAGTGATGTTGAGGACTTTTTCATGTGTCTCTTGGCCATTCTCATTTCTTCTTCAGAGAAGTCTCTTTTTAGGTCTCAGAGAAGTCTCTTTTTAGGTCTTTAGCCCATTTGTTAAGGGGCAGTTGGTTCTTTTGAGGATTTGTTTTGGGGGAATTTAATTTTTTGAGTACTATGTATATTTTATTTTTTTTATTTATTTATTTTTTTGGCCAGTCCTGGGCCTTGGACTCAGGGCCTGAGCACCATCCCTGGCTTCTTCCCGCTCAAGGCTAGCACTCTGCCACCTGAGCCACAGCGCCCCTTCTGGCCCTTTTCCATATATGTGGTGCTGGGAATCGAACCCAGAGCTTCATGTGTAGGAGGCAAGCACTCTTGCCACTAGGCCATATTCCCAGCCCCTATGTCTATTTTAGATATGAGGCCTTTGCCGGTTGTATGGCCAGTGGAGATCTTCTCCCAATCTACAGGCTTTCTATTTATCTTGCAAGCTGTGTCCTTTGCCGGGAAAAGGGAAGAGGTAACGTTGCCTTACATTTGAAACTGTAACCCCTCTGTACCTCACATGGACAATTAATTAATTATTTTTTTAAAAAAAAAAGAAGTACAAGCAAGCTCTAAGGATTAAACATACTACTAATTGGATTCAAAAGAAATATTTTCAAAGAGAGGAATTACACAAGATTATACATATATGGAGAATTAAAGTAGACTTTGAAATATATTTGCTTCTAGAATAATTCCAACCCAATCCTAGAAACTGTTCTTTTCTTTTACTTTAGGTGATTAGAACACAGGACAAAGATTATGAAACAATGATGTTTAAACACTGAATAGCATCTAAAACTCCTAATCATTGTGAAAAAGAAATTAATAACAACTTCAAAATAACAAAAATTTATTGCCTAGAGATACTTAAAAAGCCTCAGAAAGGCAAGAGAAACAAACGGCCCAGCAATCTCACTGAAGAAGAAAGAAAGATCAGATTTTGAAAGGAAAAACAACTGCAATACATTGTACACCTTACCAAAGAACAAGAAATTCTCAGAGAAGCAGCTCTGGAGATTTTATCAGAGTTATTTCAAATCTTGTCTGAGTATTTATTTATACCTATACACCCCAAAACAGTATCTGGGAAATAACTACAAAAATTATGAGATGCTACACTCCTTAAATCTCACACAGGTTTGTGTAGTTTGTGATCAACCGGAGCACCAAAGTCTCAAAAAACATGGGTTATTAAGTAAAATTTCCAAAAAATCATGGTCATTGCATTGGAATTTCATTACACCAAAATCAAAATCTGCAAAGCAGATCACAACCTACTCAAATAACTTAACTGTACACAAGTACAACATCCAGCATTACTTAGAATTTTTTTTAAAAATTCCTTCATATACAGCATAAAAATCACAGTGATCCAGTATTACAGAGAGTGTACAGAAGCAGAAAGAATGACCCATCGAAACAACAAAAGCGAAGGAATAGAATAGTGCCACAAATGAATGTCATTCACAAAGATGTGAAAACAATGACTGTAAGTAACACCTGCATGATTTATTTTTTTTTTCTCAAATTTTTATTATCAAACTGACGTACAGAGAGGTTACAGTATCATACGTTGGGCATTGGATACATTTCTTGTACTGTTTGTTGCCTTGTCCCTCATGCCCCCCTCCCTCCCCCCTTTCCCTCCCCCCTCCCAGTTGTTCAGTTCACTTACACCAAATAGTTTTGCAAGTATTGCTTTTGTAGTTATTTCTCTTTTTTTACCCTGTGTCTCTCGAATTTGGTATTCCCTTTGAATTTCCTACTTCCCATACCAGTAAACACGGTTTCCAATATACTCAGATAAGATTACAGAGATAGTGTAGGTGCAAACATAGGAAGGTGATACAAAACATCATCAATAATACAAACTACACATACACATAAGACGTTTAAAGTAATTATAACTGTGATATATCACTTGTTTCCATATCATGGAGTTCATTTCATTTAGCATCATCTTATGTGTTTCTAAGGGTATAGCTATTGGGCCTTGTGATGCTCTGCTATGGCTTGCCTAAACCTGTACTAATTATTCCCAATAAGGGAGGCCATAGAGTCCATGTTTCTTTGGGTCTGGCTCACTTCACTTAGTATAACTATTTCCAACTCCTTCCATTTCCTTACAAACGGAACAATGTCATTCTTTCTGATAGAGGCATAAAATTCCATTGTGTAAATGTACCACATTTTCCTGATCCATTCATCTACGGAGGGGCATCTGGGTTGGTTCCAGCTTCTCGCTATGACAAATTGTGCTGCGATGAACATTGTTGTGCTGGTGGCATTACTGTGATTTTGTTTGTGGGCTTTTGGATAGATACCCAACAGTGGGGCTGCTGGGTCATAGGGGAGTTCTATATTGAGCCTTCTGAGGAATCTCCATACTGCTTGCCAGAGTGGCTGAACCAGTTTACATTCCCACCAACAATGAAGTAGGGTTCCCTTTTGGCCACATCCCCTCCAACAATTGTTATTGTTAGTTTTCTTGATATATGACATTCTTACTGGGGTGAGATGGAATCTCAATGTTGTTTTGATTTGCATTTCCTTTATGGCCAGTGATGTAGAGCATTTTTTCATATGTCTATTGGCCATTCTCATTTCCTCATCAGAGAAGTTTCTTTGTAAGTCTTTAGCCCACTTGATGAGGGGGCTATTGGTTCTTTGCAGTTTTGTTTTGGAAGAAGGTAATTTTTTTAGTTCTGCATATATTTTAGAGATGAGGCCTTTGTCTGTTGAATGTCCGGTAAAGATTTTCTCCCAGTCTGTGGGCTTTCTGTTTATCTTGAGAGCTATGTCCTTTGCCGTGCAGAAGCTCTGGAGTTTGATGCAATCCCATTTGTCCAACCTTTCTTTGATTTGTAGCCTTTCAGGGTCTTTGTTAAGGAAGTTCTGTCCTGTGCCAAGGAGCCCAAGTGTTTCTCCTACTCCTTCCTTTAGTGTCTTCAGGGTGCCTGTTTTGATTTCAAGGTCTTTAATCCATTTGGAATTGATTTTGGTGCAGGGTGATATATAAGGATCTAGTTTTAGTTTGTTGCATGTGTTGAGCCAGTTTTGCCAGCACCACTTGTTAAAGAGGCTATCTTTTTTCCATACTATTGTTTTAGCTCCTTTATCAAAGATTAAGTAGGCATAGTTCTGTGGGTTTAATTCTGGGTCTTCAATTCTGTTCCATTGGTCTTCAGGCCTGTTCCGGTGCCAATACCAAGCTGTTTTTATTACTATAGCTTTATAATACAGCTTGAAGTTGGGTATTGTAATTCCTCCAGCACTGTTCTTTCTGCTTAGGAGTGTTTTTGCTATTCTAGGTCTTTTATTGTTCCATATGAATTTCTGGATTGCTTCCTCTATTTCATTAAAGAATGGTGTTGGGATATTAATGGGTATTGCATTGAATTTGTAGATAGCCTTTGGCAATATTGCCATTTTGATTATATTAATCCTCCCAATCCAGGAGCATGGGAGGTTTTTCCATTTTCTTAGTTCTGACTTAATTTCATTTTTCAAGCTTTTAAAGTTCTCTTCAAAGAGGTCTTTCACTTCTTTGGTTAAGGTTATTCCTAGGTATTTTATGTTTTTGGGGGCTATTGCAAAAGGAGTTGCTTTCCTGATTTCAGCCTCGGTCTTCGGGTTGTTAGCATAGAGAAAGGCCATTGATTTTTGAAGGTTTATTTTATATCCTGCAACTTTGCCAAAGTTTTGTATCAGCTCTAGTAGCTTGGGGGTAGAGTCTATGGGATTCTTTAGGTATAGGATCATGTCATCTGCGAAGAGAGAAAGTTTAACTTCATCTTTTCCTATTTGGATCCCCTTTATATTCTCTTCTTGCCTAATTGCTCTGGCTAGGAATTCTAGTACTATGTTGAAGAGCAGGGGAGAGAGTGGACATCCCTGCCTTGTTCCTGATTTTAAAGGGAATGGCTTTAGTTTTTCACCATTTAGAGTTATGCTTGCTGTTGGTTTGTCATAAACTGCCTTGATTATATTCAGGAATGTTCCCTGGAATCCCAGTTTTTCCAGGGCTTTTAGCATAAATGGGTGCTGGATTTTATCGAACGCTTTTTCCGCATCCAGCGATAAAACCATGTGGTTCTTTACCTTGCTCCGGTTGATGTGGTGGATTACATTAATTGACTTGCGTATATTAAACCAGCTTTGCATCCCTGGGATGAATCCAGTTTGATCGTGGTGTATGATTTTTTTGATGACCTGTTGAAGTCGATTGGCCAGAATTTTGTTGAGAATTTTTGCATCTATGTTCATCAGGGAGATTGGTCTGTAGTCCTCTTTCCGTGATGAGTCTCTGCCTGGTTTTGGGATGAGGGTTATACTGGCTTCATAAAATGAGTCTGGCAGTGAACGTTCTCTTTCAATTTCATTGAAGAGGTTGAGAAATATTGGAGTGAGTTCTGTTTTGAAGGCCTTGTAGAATTCTGCGGTGAATCCATCTGGACCTGGGCTTTTCTTGGATGGGAGATCATTTATTGCTGTTTCTATTTCAATACTGGATATGGGTCTGTTTAGAAGGTTTAAGTCTTCATAGTTGAGTTTGGGGGTATCAATGTTTTCTAGGAAATCATCCATTTCTTCCAAGTTCTCGAATTTGTTGGCATAAAGGTTTGCAAAATAGTCCCTTATTATTTTCTGAATTTCGGTTATTTCTGTGGTGATGCTACCTGTTTCATCTCTTATCTTGTTTATTTGAGTGTGCTGCCTTCGTTCTTTGGTCAGGTTTGCCAGGGGTCTGTCTATCTTGTTGATTTTTTCAAAGAACCAACTCTTTGTTTTGTTGATTCTTTCGATGGTTTTTTTCGTCTCTAACTGATTTAATTCTGATTTGATTTTAATTATTTGCTTCCGTCTATTGACTTGGGGTTTGGCTTGCTGTTCTCTCTCCAGAAAATTAAGGTGCTTCCTTAAATTACTGAGTTGCTGTTTCTCCAGTTTGTTGATGTATGTACTCAGAGATATAAATTTTCCTCTGAGTACTGCCTTTGCTGTGTCCCAAAGGAGCTGGTACTTTGTGCCCTCAACTTGGTTGAAGTCCATAAACCTTTGAATTTCTATTTTAATTTCTTCAATGATCCACTGATGGTTCAGCAGTGTGTTCTTTAGTCTCCATGAATTGTGGGATTTTCTGTGGTGGCTGAATGAGTTGAGCTCTAATTTTATTCCATTGTGGTCTGAAAGAATGCAGGGAATGATTTTGATACTTCTGAATTTGTACAGATTTTCTTTGTGTCCTAAGATGTGATCTATTTTGGAGAATGTTCCGTGTGCTGCCGAAAAGAATGTGTATTCTGTCCTTGCTGGGTGGAATATTCTGTAGATGTCGATTAAGTCTAGTTGGTCTATGCAATTGTTTAGTTCTGTGGTTTCTTTGTTCAGTTTTTGGCGTGTTGATCTGTCCAGAGGTGATAGTGGAGTGTTAAAGTCCCCCACTATCATTGTGTTTGGGTCTATGAATGTTTTTAGAGCCAGTAGTGTTTGTTTGATGAAGTTGGGTGCTCCTGCATTTGGCGTGTAGATATTTAGGATGGTTATTTCTTCCTGTTGGAGAGATCCTTTTACTAGTATGTAGTAACCTTCTTTGTCTCTTCTTACCTTTTTTAATTTGAAGTCAATTTTGTCTGATACTAGGATTGCAACTCCAGCCTGCTTATGGGGGCCATTTGCTTGATAGATTTGTTTCCAGCCTTTCACTTTTAGAAGATGTTTACTTTTGCTGGATAGATGTGTCTCTTGGAGGCAGCAGAAAGATGGATCTTGATTTTTGATCCAACTTATGAGCCTATGTCGTTTGATTGGAGAATTAAGTCCATTAATGTTGACAGTTAGGATTGAGAGGTGATCGTTTGTTCCTTTCATTATCACTGTCTTGTTTAAAGCTGTGTCTTCCCATTTCTTGATCTAGTATTTACTAATTAGGGTTCATTTCTCTGTCTGTGTTGGGACCTTGATTATTTTCCCTGTATAGTACATCTTTAAGGATTTTGTGTAAAGCTGGTTTGGTGGAGATATATTGTTTCAGTTTTTCCTTATTGTGGAAGACTTTTATTTGACCTTCGGCTATGAAGGAGAGTTTGGCGGGGTACAGAATTCTTGGTTGGTAGTTATTTTTATTTAGAGTTTGGTATACTTCATTCCAGGCTCTCCTTGCTTTCATGGTCTCTGCTGAGAAGTCTGGGGTAATTCTGATTGCTTTTCCTTTATATGTGATTGTTTTCTTTGCCCTAACAGCTTTGAGTATTTTTTCCTTGCACTCTGCTGAAGCTGTTTTGATCACAATGTGTCGGTGGGAAGTCCTATTCTGGTCTGGTCGATTTGGGGTTCTAAATGCTTCTTGAATCTCTATAGGCCTATCCTTCTGGATATTTGGGAAGTTCTCAGCTAATATTCTGTTAAATAGGTTGCCTATCCCATTAACCTCTTTCTCCAAGTTTTCCTCAATACCTATTATCCTTAAATTGGGCTTCCTGATTGTGTCTTGAATCTCCTGTAGCGATCTGTTTTGTTGCTTGGACTGGATTTGTATTGATTTTTGATCTTTCTCCATAGAATCTAAGGAATCTTCAGCTCCTGAGATTCGATCCTCTGCTTCAGTTAGTCGGGACTGTAGGCTAACTACTTGATTTCGAATCTCTTTTCCTTCTGACTGGTCTTTCCTGATGTTTTCCATGTCATTTCTTAGGTCCTGTATGGACTTCTTTACTTCATTAACTTCATTACTTTGGTTTTGAGTGTTGTCTCTCAAATCTTTAAGTTGGGTAGCTATCTTTTCATTTGACTCTTGAAGCTCACTTATCTTTCTATTTGTGGATGCCATGAAATTCTCCATTAATTTTTGCTTTGCCTCCTCACGCTCTAACATAATTGACTGAAGAGATTCAAACTTTTCATTTATCATGTTTATCAGTAAACTTTGTAGAGCATTTTGGGGGTTTTCTTCTATGTTTTTGATTGACTGCTCTGTTTCCTGCTTGTTTTGGGTGGGGGATAAGGCTTCATTATTTGCCATCTTTCTTGTGTTTCTTCTGCCCATTTGAATTGGGAATGCCAGTCTACCAGCACCTGTGAGCACTGTTTAAGACCCAAAGCAGCCCTTACCAAGCACTGTTGTGTAAATCTTACAATTTCACAATTATAAACAGATAACTTGTATACCTGTCTATAAAGTTAGATTTGGTGTTCCTAAAGAATACAATTTCAATATAACATCTGATCCTGGGGCCTGTATTCAGTAGTTACTTATTTACTGTTACAACCTTATACGCAATTCTTGTTTTTATATTAAGTTCTTTTAGGACTGGCTTTCTCTATGAACCCCTTCGATTCACTTGTATTAAGCTCGTATCCTCTATCCAATAACCAGGAGTCAATGGAACCTGGAGGTCCAGGCAGTAAGACCGGAGGGTAAGTTGGAGGTAGTAAAGAGAATAGAGTAAAGTGTATTGGGGGTGGTGGTGGTGATTTTGGTTTAGTTTCAGTGACGTGGAAATGTGAAGAAGATTAGAATCAGTAGAAAGAACATTCATAAAATGACAGACACTGGAGAGTTAGCAGAAAAGGGTGTAGGTGTTATTTATAGGAAAGTAATTTTTATAGGAAGAGGATGCAACGAGAGAAATGAAGTAAAAATACTGGAAGACAGATACACAAAACAGAGAAAAATTATTTAACAAGGAAGTATAAGTAAATAAAAAGGAAAATAACAGAAAAGGAACAAACCTAGCAAATAAACAAACACACAAAAAAAACTTGATAAAATAAACCAGTAAAAATGGAAAACAAACAAACAAAAACAAAACAAAACAAAAAAAACAGCCAATGATGTTTCAGGTGTGAAAAAATTAAAAAGAAAATTTAAAAGAAAAGTTAAAAAAAATGTTTGAAAAGAAAAAGAAACCAGTCTCTCGTTTCCCTGCAATGGACTGCAGTCTATTTTCCTGATTGGCTGGTTTGACTTGATTTCAGTTGGCAAGGGGTGGTTCTGTTCTGACTTTCTCCCCTGTTGGTGCAATCGTGGGTCTCTGAGGTTCGCACAGCTTGCAGGCAGGCCTTGGGCGTCCTCTGTCGATGGGGACATGAGCAGTCTCAGGAACTGTGGCTCCTCTGTCTGCTGTGGGGCCACTGCCTTTGATGCCTGGACTTGACTAGACTGTGAACTCAGCAGAGCGTGGCGCCTCTAGCCTGTTTTGCTCCACTAAGAGTTGCTTGCCTGAGGGAGGCGGCCTCCTTGGCATAGGTAGCTATGGAAAGCAGCTCCGTTTTGGGCTGGGAATTAGTTTCCTCTGTGACGGGACCGTTTAGCTGTCCCCGGAACTGTTTGTTCCTCCGTCTGTTGTTTCCGCGCCCCTGGTAGCAGCTCGCAGCTTTTGCTTTAAGTTTAGAAGTTCCGGCGGGCAGGGCGGGGCTTCTCTGGCTAGGCCCCGGACTCGCCACCCACCAGGGCAGGGAGCGTTCTTCTGGGCGGAGCTGGTTCTCACTGATTCCGCCCCTCCTGCCCTTTTCAAAGATGGCTTTTTTGACCTCGCTTTCCCCAGGCCCGCTTCAGTTCCAGTCTGGTCTGACCCTATGCCAGTGGCAAAGATGGCGCTTTGCTCTGGCGGTGGGGACTGGGATGCCTTCCAGAAGCTGGACTGTGGGCAAAAGCGAGAATAATTTTTTTTTTTTTTTGCGGGGTACTCACGCTGTCTCTGCGATGTCAGGTCCTCCGTGCTCGGCTGCCGTCTGGAGTATTTCTCGCTTTAGCTGTGGGGAGTGCTGGGGGCTGTGCCCGGCACTGTGACGGAGCGGGCGCTGGCGCCGCGGCGGGACGCCGCCCGGAGCTCAAAACTGTGTTTTCAGACCAGCAAAGTCAATTTTTCCTTCCTGTAGAGAATCCCTGTACTGTTAGAACTTACTTTGGCTGTCTTTCTCGGAGAAACAGTTTCTATGAGGTGAGAAAACTACGATAACTGAGGGAGCTCTGCAGGGCACAGCCGCTCCTCCGCCCTAATAGGCTCAAGGCAAGGAGTTTTGTTTTTTTTTTTTTTGGCCAGTCCTGGGCCTTGGACTCAGGGCCTGAGCACTGTCCTTGGCTTCTTCCCGCTCAAGGCTAGCACTCTGCCACTTGAGCCACAGCGCCACTTCTGGCCGTTTTCTGTATATGTGGTGCTGGGGAATCGAACCTAGGGCCTCGTGTATCCGAGGCAGGCACTCTTGCCACTAGGCTATATCCCCAGCCCCTGCATGATTTAAAATAAAGTAAAAATGGCAATAGTTCTTAGATAAATAAAAGGTGTTTTTAAACCCAGTAGAATATATAACTGTTAAGAAATCACCCACTTTCACTATTATTTTAGCTTTTCCAATATTTTCTTTCCACTAATCACAATCTTAACTCTATACAAGGAGAAACAATTACCAAAAGTATACATGTACAATGATAAGGAGTAAAAAATGATAACTAGAAGTAGAAAAAAACCTGTATCATGCTTTTGTGTGTATGGACACCATTAAAGTGGTTAATCTATTTTTCTGTGAAAAAAAAAGTTTATTAGAGATGTTTAACAGGGAATGTATCTCTCTGGTTTATAGTGATATCACCCTATGTTCCTCTCACTCTGTGCACATCTAATGAGACCAAAGAAGTAAGGCAATCAGCCAATAATAGCCTTGTGCTAATAAATATAAAAAGCTATCCAAAGGATGGTTGGAAACAGAAGAAAGTGTCTTTCTGGTTTCAAATCAAGAAGTTATGAGAAGATAAAACAAAAAGTACCCTGGAAAGTACAGCTATTTTACACACAGCAATTATCACTGGTGTGGATTTCACAGCCCATCCTACTCTAAGTTTTGTGTCTTCACCATTTTCTGTTTTACATGTGTGTGTTTGTATTGTAACTAGTTTTTTTCTTTGTTTATGATTTTTAAGGAGCTAATAACACATTAGAATTTAATTCCCAGTAAGTTTTTGTAGAATGCCAGTGACTGTTTTGTGAACAGGCCAAGCAGAAACTTGCAGGTGTAACTCTCAGAACAGAAGGAGTAGATCACATTAACTTCTAAATTTCCCCCAAATATCTAATTGTTAAAAGTCATATTTCAAAAATCGAAGTATTCAAATCATTTGCTGCAAAAGGAACACCGCTTTGAATAAATCCAGCATTCTCACCTGGCATGCTTTCTCAGGGAAAGAAGGTCATGTCTTTCCTCATCACCAGGGAAACTCTGTGTAACCCTAATCCCCTCCAACTCCGTGCACAGCACAGAGGGTCTCATATAAGTGGCTGAGTTGTAAGCACAATGAACTTTATTTTTCATGAAAGATACTATTTCTATATTGCCATCCTATTCTAAAATAGCATTCATGCCATAAACCATGTTTCTAAGTAATTGATAGTTTTATATAATACTTGCCTTTATATAATGTCTTTATATAAGCATAACAGAGCTTTATTCAGTTGAACGTGCATAGGTAGGTAGGTAGGTGGGTAGGGAGGTAAGGTAGGTAGGGAGGTAGGTAGATAATCACAGTCCACATGTCAGACTTGACAGTGGTCACAAAGCTGCTCCCTCTAGTTCCCTTTTGCTCCCAATGAGCTGACAAGGTATTTTGCTCTACTCAGATGAATAAATGATAGCTCAGGTTCCAATCCATCAAGTACCAGCTTCTTGCTGAGGCCTAAGGACATGTGCTCTCTCCCATCTTGAGTGACAATAGGTATGGCACCTTCTAAACTTCAGTGAGACTAATTTTGCCTGGGATGCTGCCTTCCATAACCAGTACAAGTTGACTGGAACTGCCATGATTTAAGTAAGACCTTCTGGAAAATAAATGGTAGTTTTAACTGAGTGTTCTCAGAGTGATCATAAATTGTCCAAAACAGCTGGGCTACCATGAGGACAGTCATGTAGTTCAAGTAAAAGGTCCGCTTGGCTAAAATTTCCTACTGCAAGGTTGCCAGGCAGAAGAGTTCATCAAGCTCCATTCAAAGGCCTGACTAAACACACCACTCCTGTTGATTTTCCTCACTTACATTAAAACTCACAGTCCACTGCTTACAGGATGTATTTAAAGAGCACTCAACACAAAACTAGCATCCTCAATGACATTTAACAACAGTTAGTAGTGTTCCTGAACTAGTATCCTAGGACTAGGGTCCCTTTGATGGTCTCATTTCCATTAAATTAAAACGAATAAAATGTAAGAAAAAGAAAAAAATCAGGCATCTCTCTCAATGGCAATCCTTTCTAAATGTATAAATGTTTACGAAATATACATGATCTTGGATCTGTGAGTACGTTCTTGCCCTTCCCTGCTTTATGCTACAAAATACCGTCATTTTTTTTTATATTTTCCAGATATACATGTATATGTACAAACTCAACTGATCCTTGTTCTCTGTTCCAAGAAATATCAAAAATTGGCTTATTCAGTAAGGTAAAGTATTGCTGGAGAGACAGAACCCAATGTACTGAAAATCTGACACCTCCAAAAGCCCAGATGCAGAGGCTCTCTACTCATGCATTTGAGTGAACATTCTGTCATCATACTTCCTCAATGACCAGTAGTGTTATTTTCCAAAATGAACTTTATTAAAAATGTCAAATTTTTCTCAGGAAAGGCAATTTTTTGAAACTACATTTGCACATCAACCTATTGCACAAATTGTTACATTCATTTGGGTCTCCAAATAGTATCTGCACCTGGTTCTCAGTGTGTGGAACAAATAATCACCTTTGCTTCCAACTCATTTTCATTTTGAAGAAGACTCTTAGACTGATTTATTTTCTTTGGGAAGTTCTAGGTATCAAGGCACTGACTTTCAATGAATATATCAAGTGTGTTTGGCTTTTAAAAGGTCTTCAGTAAATTTATAATCTTACTGTTTTTTAGACCTGGGAGGAGGAGAGATAGGGGAGAAATGAGGAGAAAGAGATTTTACATCAAGAGTGGACTTCCAAACTATGTCAAAAGGCTTTCTGGGAAAATGGATGTGAATTTATTGCCTGAATGAATCTGACCCCATCCATCACCTTCCAATGAATGATAGAGTGTTCAATACACAGTGTTTGCTTTTTCTATGTTCCCGCAGTTGACACTTAGAGACAGAAAAACAGAGAAACCCTTCAAAGACTAACCTTTCACTACTGCAATTGCTTCTGAAATATACGTGAATGGCAAAGGGAAAGTTTTGAAGAATACTTTCTGAAAAATGTGTGGCATTTTCTAAGGAAACTAGACCACAAGCTATTTTACTTACTTAGATAAATTCTAAACCTTTGATACCTTTTATGGAGCATGCTGAATTAAATAACAAATTGTATTTTGAAAGTGTTTTACAAGAAACATCAGTCAAAGCTAGGTAGAGGAAGTTAGTCTTTGTAATACCCACAATACAATCAAATAAATACCAACCAAAGCATATAAACTCAATGCAATCAGCACAAATAATTTTTGCAACTACGATACTGAGTTCTTAAATATATTGGGTACTGTTAGACTTTGCCCTTCAATGTTTTTAACTCTGCAGTTTAGTTTCTACAATAGATGCTTTCAATAGTCCTTTCTTAGTAGTTGAATTTCCTTTAGATTTTATTTATTTATTTGTTTATTTATTTATTTATTTATTTGCCAGTCCTGGGCCTTGAGCTCAGGGCCTGAGCACTGTCCCTGGCTTCTTTTTGCTCAAGGCTAGCACTCTGCCACTTGAACCACAGCACCACTTCTGGCCATTTACTATATATGTGGTGCTGAGGAATCGAACCCAGGGCTTCATGTATACCAGGCAAGCACTCTTGCCACTAGGCCATATTCCCAGCCTTCCTTTAGATTTTGGGCCATGTTTTACGTTTTTTTTTTTGAGAACTCCTATGTGGTTATAAAATGCAAGTGGAATATCATAAACGCTCATGTTTTGCTGGGGATTTAGCAACTTCCCAACTGGAATGTATTTATAAAATCATTATTAAAAGTCATAAAGCTGTTAAATTATAATTTTTACTGTTTTAAACTATTGTTTTACTTTGAATTTCCCTGAGAGCCCAACTTGAGGTAGAGACAAGGATGAAGCTTATTTATTTTGGAAGTGGCCTGAGAAGGGAAGAGTCAGGGAGTGGAGACACGAAGATGAGAAAAATGAAGCATGAATTATTGAAGTGGTTATTTCTGCAGACAGCTGATCAATCCCCCCAGGAGTGCTCTGAGAAATCATGTAGAAAGTGTCAGAGCTATCCTTCCAAACGAGAGGAGAAGCCTTTATCTCTCACTCAGTCCTTCTCCACTGGGTAAAAAGTACTTCAGAGGGTGCTGTAATCCCTAAAAATATACCCAGGCTAAGCCAATTCCCAGGACTATAAAGAAAACCCTCTGGCAGAAAAAGAAGTAATCAATTCTAAGTCAAGTATCAATGCTTCGGATGCCTTGTTAAGATGTGCTGGTCCAGGGCACGCAACAGCAATGGAAGTCAGAAGTGTCTCTGGGATGTGATGCGGGGCTCAAAGGGATGGGCTATACATTTTACACTCCTTATATCCTTTTGTATGTGCAGCTGAGCAGCTGGAAGACTAGGGTAAACAACTGTTGAGTAAAGAAAGGTATGATCTTTGATATCAGACCAATATTTGACACTGATCTCTGATCTCATGTAATAATCGGGATTAAATGAGTTAAAGCAGAAGAGACTGTCACACAAGGTAATAGTCGACACGCAGTAGCAAGTACCACCCTTGCCACACCCACAGTGGAATCTGTGTGTGGTGTGTGTGTGTGTGTGTGTGTGTGTGTGTGTGTGTGCGTGTGTGTGCTGGAACTTGAATTCGAGACCTGTGTACTGTCCCTTAGCTTTTTTGCTCAAGTCTAGCACTCAATTGAGTCACAGCTGTACCACTTGGGCCACAGCTCTAGTTCCTGCTAATTTGGTAACTAATTGGAAATAAGAGTCTCACAGACTCACATGTGGGCTGGCTTTGAATGTGGATCCTCAGATCTGATCCTCCTAAGTAGCTAGGATTACAGGCATGAGCCACTGGCTTCAGGCTAGAATCCTCTTTATTCAAGAATACCATTGTGCTCATTTTCTGGTACCAGAAAGAGGCTCATTTTTATTGTAACTGCATGTCACTACTACTCAGCTAGAGAGGGCACAACCACAACTTACTTCTTCCCAAGCTAATTGTTCAGGTTTCATCGGACCTTTTAGTTACACAAGATTTCCTTAAATATGTCAAATATCTAGCATGACTACCATAACACTCATAACCCCCTTTTTCCAACAATGAAGTGTTCGTTTCACATGTAAACTCATGACAAGAAATCCTTGCTTTCCAGGACTCTTAACCAATATCTTTGGAATTAGATCAATATATGTTAATCAAATACTAGTAAAATTCAATACTGTTTTTAGCCCTTCAGCTTTATTTAAATGCTCAGTTCAAGTGAAAACTTGGCTATTTGGAATCCTCACAACAGTATAAACATAGGCAGGTATGAAGATATAATATAGTAAGGATATGATTGGCACAAAGATCAGTTGTACTTTAGAGCACACGGTGGAAATGAAACCAGAGAAAATTCTTCTTATAAGCACCTGTCTACCTCACCTGAGTTTCCAGTGTGGTGGATAAAGCAGGAAAAAGTGGCTGCTAAAATCCCTACCAAAGACTAGTTAGAGATTAATGAAGTGGAACAGGATGCTTAGTGGAAATATTTGCCTTCAACTCTCTTTCCCACACCCCGAGATGGCCTGTGGAAGATGGCACAGGGTCCTTGGACATGGGTTCTATAACCACCCGAGTATCCGTTTCTGGTGGAGTAGAAGCCACTTGGTTATCTTTACTCATGGGCTCATTTTAAGAAAACAAAATCATGTACATGAGTATCGGAATATCGTATCAGTCTTCCACATTCCTGAGGAATCCCTTAAACTTAATATTTTTATGTTAATCTCTGGGGAGTGGGAAACATGAACTCTAAAGCGTTCCCTTTTGTAGAATCCACTTCTTATACCATTTTATGCCATGAACTTTCATCCACACTGGTCTCTTCTCTAAGTTTTGTTTTATTTTGATTTCTTCCAGCCATCACTTGGATTTATCCATTTATGTGCTTACGGATATTTATCAAATATCACATTTGGTTTGATTTGTAGAATTTTATCATGATATCTGACACCATTTCCATCCCATCTCTAATCATGGGAGCACATAGAGGTCTGCTGATGTTGGATTTGCCCTTTATTTTCGCTGGCTCTTAGAAATGATAACTTTGGTATAGCTAACCTCTTCATTCTCTGTTTGGTTTTAATCACTCAGTTTCTCATTCATAGGAAAACAATCTACGGTTGGTAAGATTGTCAGAGTCTCTGTCAGGATTCCATTCTGTCAAAACCACACGTCTGACTGTCTTATATAGACTCATCAAAAGGAAATTGCTGTGAATTTTCAGTAACTGTGATGCCAGGACTACTGATCCTCTCCCAATTATGCTCACTCAATTATCTTCACTGGCTCATATGGCTGGGATGAATGTTTACAGCATAGAATTATAGAAGAATTGAAGGGGACCTTCCTCCTGGATGTGTGATAAATACTTTGAGACTATTATTTTTCTCTTGGTATTATCATAGAATATATATAGAGAGAGAGAATATATATATGCTAAGAATATATATATATATATATACTTGACAAATATTTGTTGTGTTAAATCAAATGTTTACTCATTTTCAGCTTCTGGCACAGTCTAAAGAACAATGCATGGTAGCATTATTTGAGGTTTGATTTGGAGCCAGTCCTTCTGTAACCCATAACCTTTTATGTGGGCTATAATCACACTCGGTTCATGTTGGAGCTTGGGCAGTCATAAGGCTAGAGATCACTTTGAAATCATCCAGCTTTTCACACAGCTGCTGTGCTGTCTTGTGAAATAGTTCAGATATGGGGACTATTCAGCTGGAAAAAGAAGCTTTTGCCAAATGATATATTGAGAATGCAGATAGTTCCCAAATAGGGTTAGAAGGCAAATGTTCCCCATGTGCAAAGTATTTTGATCTAATCATAGTGCTTGAAAATACCTACAATGGCTGACAAAACGATTACAGTCATTTCCATTCATAAATCATTCTGCAGTTGTTTGGAATAACTCACCTTAAAGCTCTTACAGATCTTGTGCCCTGTCAGCTGAGGTACCTCCCTAGATAGGAAGCAGTGTTCAGTATGCTAATGAGGTGACTCACTATAAGTTATGAATAGCTAGTAAGTGACTGGGCAATATGAAGATGGCTCTTCCTTCCATATGAGCTCAGCACCTGGAATTGATCTGTGAAGAAAACAATTACACTAGCCAAGGCCTCTGACATTGACATCTTCCTCAAAAGCATGTATCATATCAAGATTTTCTGTTAATAGAGAGTTCTCTCAAGTGTGTGAAGGCAAAAATTCACAAGAGGAAAAAGTAGAGAATTTTGCACACAAAAACTTTTGAATATGAGTTTCTGAACCCACTCCTTGGCTAATCCTAGTATATTTTATAGGTTATGAGAAATCCTTCAGTTAAGGAAGCCATTTTCATTCTATTTCTCCTAACAATCCCTTCTTGTTTATTTTTGTTTTGAGTTTGTCAGTACCACACAACCAAAATTGTTCCATATACACTTTGTAAAATGCTGTTCTAGAATGCAATCCAAAAATGAAGAGGATATCCTGAACATTTCAAATCATTCTCCTACTTTCATTAGTATAAGAAGTAGCAAAGAGCTTTGGGAACTGAATAATATGTTAATTCCATATGCCAGAATTGTAAATAACTAGCTTAATTGAACAATCCACTGTGGACTCTTCTTTGACACTAATCTCTATAGTTACTAAAATTCCTCTCTCATGCCAAACACCATGCTTTGACTGGAATTTCCAGTTAGGGATTTTTAATTTTCTGGAAGTATTTCCTTGAGGAGGAAACAATTTTTACTTCTAAGTTTCTGAATAAAATTTATTATTTATATTTAGTTCATTTAGATAGGGTTATTTTAATGAAAGTTACTCACATAACTTCTATACACTAATCAATATGCCATACTCAGAATGCAAGTATAATGACTTGAATCTAAAAAAATGAAGATTACAAAAGAAATTTTAAAAGTTGAATGCAACTCCATCAAAATTATGATTCTGAGGGTTATCATAAAATATTATGACAACATATTGATATCATATCTCTACTTTAGAAAACTTGTTCACTAGTCCCAAACTGATAAACAAAAGAAAACTCTATATTACTCAGGTCATCCATTTTTAATGAACATACATTAAAAAATATTTACCTAGAATACACTCTGTGCCAAGAACTTATCTTGGTTTTCAGACACAGAAGGAACACACATAAGCATAAAATGCAACTATACCTGCTTTGTGGACCATATTTTCTAGTATAGAGATTGAGAATAAATAAGGAAATACATATATATTATAATAACATAAATATCAAAGCACATAGTAACTTATAATATGACAAAACGTAAGATAGGAAAGTATGATGTGAGGCATTGATAGCAGCAGGTGAGGTGAGGATGAAATTATACTTAAGATGGTCAGAAAAGGCTTTGCAGTGGTGACTGTGAATAAAGATCGGCAGGAATTCAGAGATCACACTCTGAGAGCATCTAGACAAGGTGATCTTCAGCAGCAGGGACTGGGAGAGCTAAGACAGTAAAGATGGAGTGAAGAGGCCTGTGTTGTGAGACTACAATTGCCAAAGTTGGGGAGAGAATAAAAAGAGATGGTGTCTGAAAATAGTAAGGTCACAGTATTGAGTGGCTTTTACCTGAACATGACAAGCCACAGACAAGTACTAAGAAGGAAGTGCTATCATCTGACTTTCATATAAATGAAGGTTAAATACAGCCCTCTAAATGTAGAGAGTAAAGGAGATGAGGATCAAAGTGAGAGTTGGGTTTGTAAGTCATTAATACAAATGAGATAGACTAGGATAGGAAGAAGTCTGGGAGGTATTTTGGACAATTTGTAATGGACAGGAAGCCTGAATAAAAGAATGTAAGACCAAATTTAAGGGATTAAATTTCCTGATAATTGGGAATTTTATCAATTGATCTCTGATTTTTTTGTCTTCATATTTGTGACCAAAGTCTAGTTTTCTAACATTATTTATAAATTTTTAAATAGTGATCATTTAGAAATGTCGCCAATTCAAAGCTTAGTAATAATATTGAAATGGCTATGATTGTTGGAAAATCCTTCCTGAAAAACTGTCACAGTATTTCAAGTTTTCTTGGGCAATTGGTTAAAATTAAATAAATTTTAAGTGATAATAACCACTAGAAAGTGTGCCAATCATTTTATAAACTAGCTTGGTCTCAAACTACTACATAAACTAGTTTGACTAATCAAACTAGCTATATTGGAGCTAGTTTGGCTCAAATATGGTTAAAAAAAAAACTAGCTTAGCTCAACTATAGTTCCTCAACGCATACACTTCTACAATTCAGGTAGCTCTCACTGCAAGACAAGACAGTGGACAAGTTTACATTATGGCAATATGTTGGGCTCAGCACCTGGACCTAGAAAGTTAGTTGTATCAGTATAGAAGAATGGAGGTAATTCTGGGTCTAAACAAAAATGGCTGTAAAACATAAATATAAAACATTTAAAAAGACACTAAAAATAATAAAACTATATTTCCTTAAATGAAACCCAAACAAGCCATTGTGACACCATCTGAGAGCAGGAAAAAATGTAACAAAAAACAATTCAGTGTGATAGGAGACAATATGAGTCTCCATTCTTTTCAGCTAAAATAATTAATTTTTTCTTAATTAGAAAAAAACAACTTCAAATCCATACTACGTTGTGAAGAACTCTCTCAGTAAGAACAAGAATCACTAGAATGCGTAGTTTTAGAAACAGGAGTGTGTACTTTTAATTCTACTCATCAAGTTTGTGCTCATGAAAACTTTCCAGAAGGTAATGGAGAGACTTCAATGTGATATACAATTATGAATTCGTACAGAGCTCTTAGGTGGGTTGGTGGAAAGGGCCAGAGAGCAGAGGTACTGATGGGAAGAAATTCAGGTAACGGAGAAGAGAAGCATGTCCAGATTGGTGACTCAAATAATCATGTTAAACAACTTTTGGTCTTTTGTTCAACATTAACTAATAGTAGGCCATTTTATATTTCTACACTGTAAAAAAAAAGTAGGAAATTGTCCGTATTTATGAGCACTCATGAGAAAGAAAGCACTGATCAGTTTGCTGCACCATAAATCATGACAATAGAAAGCATGTATGCTAGGCTTTTTAGCTTTCAAATTTTATTCCAATGGCCTTTTTAAAAAAACATGTCTTCCAATGTCATAAAGAATCTGTTGTTAAAAAAAAAAAGAATCTCTGGAATAGGATTGTTTAAAATGTGCCTGTAAAATCTAGATAATTCACAGTTCTCTTTTACTCAGTCTAAGGAAGTGAGCAAGGAAGCTGAAAATCATTTGCTATCTTAAATATTATAATTATAAATTGCCCTTAAGTAAATCATCCAATAAATAAACATCTTAAGCTTATAATGTTTTTTCCTAAATCAAATCCCTAGACAGGAAGCAAGAAAACTTAATTATAAAATTAGACTGACACATAAGAGCTAAATAAATTTCTGTAGCAAACCTTACTGCAAAAATAACCTATAACCCCGGGTCTAAAGTTTCAACAACATAGCCATTAAAGGTGCATACTGAGGTAAAAACACAATTTATCCAGCAACAGAGCAGTAACCTTGTTTTAGAATTTAGAGTGGAAGATCTCTCTTTATAATCACATGGCCTTTCTGCATTCCTTTTTGTAGGAATAATCACAGTCAACTTGGTTTGACTCCAGTGAGGATATACTAACTGATAGCCCTTTATTTCTGGAAACATCATCATCCTGACCCAAATGAAGAGCTCATTTTCCAGGTATGTAGAATGAAATCACTGGGGAAGCAGAAGCATGAGACTGCAACTTCTGGCTGCACCTCCTTGAAATAAAACATTTTATGAGTTGTACTCCAAACATGGTAGCTTTTGAAAATAAAATTTTCTGTAACAGCTTGTGCCTGTCATCCTAGCTACTCAGAAGAATGAGATCTAGAATTGAAATTCAAAGACAGTCCAGGCAGACAAATCTGAGAGACTCCTATTTCCTACAAGCCAGCGCAAAGCTGGAAGTGGAGCTTAAATGGTAGAATACCAGTCTTGACCAAAAAGGCCAAGCAAAAGTATAAGGCCATGAATTCAAGCACAAGTACCAGCACACATGTACACATACACACACACACACACACACACACACTCAGCAAATAAAAATAAATAAGAATAAAATCCCAGATTATATTCAAATGCTATAACTGAATTTTGGAAATAAAAACGCCATCTGCAAGTGTATATATTCTACAACCTTGTTATATTTTCACAATTCATAAAATTATATATTTGCCTCCCTGACAATTCCATAACTACTTGATTCGGTTCCTTTCTCCTGACTTCTTTCTACTAACAATAATATTTTTAACTTATTCTCTTAACATTTTTTAATTCTCATTGAAGATTGAAGATATTTTCGAGAATAAGTGACAAATACATGGCCCCACTTTAAGCTACTCCAGTGTTCGAATAAAATGAGAATATGCATATTCCTACAGTATGTTTGTAAAATCTGTGCGTAGGCATGAACTTTGCACTTCACCTCGTGCTGATCTGCAAGTAGCTTATCTACTCCTCCATTATGAGAAGCACCACCATTATGCTGACATGTGTCAATGGCTACTCTAAACTCCTCCACTCACATTGTCTCGCAACACACAAAAAAAGAATATCAGTCCTTCAACCCAACCTCTGCCTTAGACAGTTTGAAGAAAGCATGAAAGAATGAAAGAAGTGAGCCAAATTAGTGGTTCAAGGGCAGTCAACAAATCTACAACAAAAATAATCTGTGAAAAGGTATTAGGAATTTGTGTTATAGAGCTACAGAATAGGAATAAAAATAAATAAATCGGCCCTTAACCTTACCATAAGCCAATTTTACAGGCTTTCAGGCTCTTATCTAACATTACTTTGTCCTTCTCAACAGCATGCTTGGGTCCTGGTCTTTCTCCTTCTCAAAGTGCCATCTTCCTCCATTCCACTAAAACCATGTCAAATACCATTCAGCCTTTATATCTGGTGAGACTATCTGATGCTGAAATCTTTTCTATGCTCTTTAGGGAAGAAAAACATTCTATTATTCCTTGAAGTTTAACCAGTTCAGGCACTATACCCTGTTTGGATTTGGAAGAAAAAAAAGTGTATCAAATATGCTCAAGCCTGGGAGGAAATACCATCTTTCATATTTCCTTAGTGTCCTCCCGTAATCTGTCCTAGAATACAGTGTCCACTCCAAGATACAAATGACATTCAATTACCCGTGGCAGAAATCTGAAAAATGTAGACTTTCACCATTCCTCTGGTCTCTCAATGTTCCTGTCTTGTGATGGCCATGGGCCACCTTTTCCATAAGGGTGAGAACTTGTTGAGAATTGAACATGTGTTTTTAGTTCAAATGTACATTCTGACAGGAGGATGATAGAATCATAAATAGATTCAAGACTTTTAATCAGCAAGTAAATGAAAACGCTTTGCTCCTTTTCATACACACACACACCTATATCACATAGTCTGACAAGATTATATAAAGAGATAACTCACTTAGGAAGTAAAATCCCATTGATAAACTCCTTCCAAGACTCTATAATTTAATGCTCTTTAATAAATTTAAGTATCTATACAAGTCTGTCTTCACTTATAAGGATTCCATTTTACTTTGTTTTTGTAGTGTTGTTGGTTTTCTTATACTTAATTGTGTTGATTAATCTTGAGTGCTAATTTGATTGAACAGATAAATACTTGGAGGATTAGTAAAACACACCTCTGGGTTGTCTATGAGGGTGCTTTGTTGTTGTTGTTCAGTTTTCTTCTTAGTTTGTTTTTGACAAGACTAGATCATGAGGGCTGTGATCTGCCCAAATTTTGCATAGACTATTGGGGAGTGTTGGAACTGTGCAAAGTGGGGTCTGGTGGAGGTGGGAGGTCCCTGGGTGCCTGTCCTTGAACACATGGCTTGCCCTGTCCCATTCCCGTTATCATTGTGCTCTGCTTTCTTTCTGCCATAATGTCAGCTGTTCTGCATGCCCTCCCAAACATGTGGAACCCAAATCTCTGAAACCATGAACAAAATAAGCCCTCCCTCCCTGATGTTGATTCTGTCAGGTATTCTTTTATAGCTATGAGAAAGCTGACTAGCCTATGAATATATTGAGATCTCATCCTAAAGGATAGTAAATGTACTAGGTTGGAAATATACTATATGGGAAACTGAGTACTGGGAGTTAAGAAGTCCTCAAGTATCTAACACTTACAAATACTTCCTCCCCATTTTCTTTAAACTATACAGGTACCAACTGCATCAGCTGATTCAAGGGGAAAATACTTCCCTGTGAAATACAAGTTTTCATTGGTTATAAACACTTCTGTTGGCACCACCTCCCTTTACTAAACCATACCTTTCACACCCACTTTTTCTCCTATTCTCAGTTACACCTCTTTCCCTATTCAGTTTGCCAACAGAAACATTCTAACTCAAATACAAGTAGTAATCACTATCTCACATTACTCCAATTCAATTATATTATTATACATGTGTGTCACACTCATCACTTGGTCTCTCATAAACACTAGTACATTTGTACCTTCCTTTGTTGTGTTGTTTGGGGAGTTTGGGTTCCCAAAGCCTCTTTGGTCCAATGCATGTTCACTCAATACTTTGTCAATGCCCTTGGCTTTGTCTTGCAATTCTAGCACATAAAATGCAATTATAGATAAAAATCCCACTTGAGACTGGCTTTTCATTGTCTCTCCCAAGTACGTTTTCTCCATGCATTAAATTATATCCCAGCACATCCCAAAACACTAGCTATAGGTTGGATTCTTGTTTTCTCTGTGTTAAAATGACCAATTTATATTCTCACTCTTTTCTTCCTGACTTCTGGTCAATTCTCCTGGCATGTTTGTAGTTACATTCACATTTAAAAAAAAAAACAGAGTATTGATCTAGTAGATACAAGCAAATAATTACACATAGTAAAATGCAAATGAAATGCATTACTTAGAATCAAAATTAGACTATCTCAAATCCTATACTTTCACACATTTAAAAATATTTGATTTCATCCTTTTATATGTTGTTATCAATACTGTGGCTTCTGGTTATATCATTGTGTTGATTTCTACCTAATCCTTGATAATAACTGTTTTATCTTCTTGTTACAAACCATCTGGCCTTTGAATTTTTACTTATCAACCCAGAACATAAGCCTCTCCATGTGCCTGCATGACATTTCACTTTGTCTTCTAGTGCATGTGTTTTTCTCTCTGTAAAACAAGTATTTTAATAACAGCAGGTGTATCAAAGCTGGGATCATTACCTTATGTACTAAAATTGTACTTGAATCTTTTCCCATTAAAAATTATCTTAAAAATCTCAAAAATATAGTTGGCATTGTTCTCAATATTACCACATCTTTTTAAGCTTTGTCTTTCCTCTTCAGTTCCTCCTTGCTCTTTCCTCCCTCCCATCAGGATTCTGATAATGTTTTATATTTACATTAAGTAAGGGGAAACCAGGTATACCAATGACCAAGTTTCCCTTAAAATGTTTAAAAGTGGATGTATTAGACATTTGATAAGAACAAACTTGTATAAATGAATCAAGAAGATCCAGGAGTGAAATAGTCCTCTGTTATGAAAGGAAGATTCATCGTATCATATCCAGTAGATTCTCGAGACCTCAGATTATACCAAACCATATAGTTACTGTTTTCCCCCTAGGTAAAAATAGCTTTGCTAAATTTTAGCTTAAAAACTAGGCATTACATGGCATGCTGATAATAATTACAGCTTTTCTGGTCTGTTTGTTTAATTGTTTTGTTTTGTTTTGTTTCTCTTGTATTCCCTTCCTGTGGTTGTACCCCCACTACCACTATATCTCATCCGAATACCCTGGATACTGTTTTTATATGGGTATTAGAACTGGGGAAGGGAAAGGGAATATCAAAATTAAGAGACAAAGGACAGAAAGACAATCCATTCCAAAAGCAATACTTACAAAACCATTTGGTGTAAATCAACTGCACAACTCTTGGGGGGAGAGAGAAAGGGGGAGAGGGGAGCGGGGGAAATGAGGGAGGAGGTAACAAGGTGAACAAGAAATGTACTCACTGCCTTACATATGAATCTGTAACCCCTCTGTACCACACTTTGATAATAAAGAAAAAAGTTTAATTAAAAAAACTAGGCATTACAATATTACTTATTAGCAATAACTAATAATCAAATAAAATAATAAAAAATGCCCCCTCTCTCTGTATATATATAAATTGTCAGTCATGAGGCTTGAACTCTGGACATGGGTACTGTCCCTGAGCTCTTCAGCTCAAGTCTAGTGCTCTACCACAGTGTGAGGCACAGTGTGACTTCCATTTTTCTGCTGGTTCATTGGAGATGAGCGTGTCATGGACTTTTCTGCTCAGGCTGACTTTAAACCACAATCCTCAAATTTAATCCTCCTGAGTAGCTAAGATTTACAGGTATAAGCCACCAGTGCCCAGCTCAAAGTATTTTTATTGTGCTGGACTCATTTCTCTTGTGATGTTGCAACATGATGCAATGCCTATCTGTCAAAATGAAGTGAGTTGAGTAATGTAAGCATCATGGCATAGAGTTAGATAGCTACATACTGATCTCCTAAACATGAACACTGTGATTCCAGTACAGTCAATCAGACACCAATATGTCCAAGTGATTAATAGATGAATAATGTATGCAGTGTAGATATGCAAGACAAAAGGATGACACCCATTCCAAGTGGGATGGAGCAGGTACTGTGAGATGACATCTTTCTACCCCAAATGGAGCATTATTTAAAAATCACAAGTTCTCTCTAAAATAGCCATACATCACTGAAGCCACAGAAAATGAAACCACAGATGTGGGAGAGATTACTGGACAACTAATGTTGCCTCTATTGAGTGGGGGAGGGGACTAGAGAAGGGTAAGCAGTGGAAAAGGAGGGATAGGGTAGCAGTGTTTATAAACAAGTGTACTCATTACCATACCCATGTAACTGTAACCTTGTTAATAAAGATATTTTAAAAAATGAACTATCACCTAAAGGCCTATGAGAGGAAGCTTTACTACATATAATGGTCACAGGCAAGTAGGATGCATAAGCTAATTTTCTCATCCCACAAAATGAAATACTTGTATATGAAACATTTCTTTCATAAGCACAGAGAGAGACAGACAGACAGACAGAGAGAGAGGGAGAGAGAGAGAGAGAGAATAAAATCTGATGGTCCAGCCTAAAATCCTATGTCTTTCTAAATCATGGACTTCCTACTTGTTCAAAGAAGATCGCAAAGGTGATCTTCAGGAAAATAATGTCTTTAATTAGATTACTGAAAATTTATCGTCTTTCCTTTAGGCAATGAGTATCCTAAAGTGACAGCTTCTGATTTCCTTTAGAAAATGTAAATGGAATGGCTGTTTCCCATCTCTCTGGGAATCCTGGAAGAAAGAAAGCAGGAGCTCAAAATATTGTGGGTTGTTTTGGCAGTTTGAGCAGCCAGCTGTTGATTGGACTTCCACAGAACCAGCCAGGAATGTCAACAGCTCACTCTAGCATCTGTGTTCTGAATGACATCTCAGGGTAAAATCCCCACTCTAGTTTCTTGGCAGTTTAAGGATCTCAGGCAGAGATGAAAACATGGATCTCAATGCCTAAATGAACTGCTGGAATATAATGAAACTGTTTGAGCCATCATGAGATTTGGGCACATCTCTGAATTTTAATCCAAATTGTAAGTATTCAACACCCAAGAAATAGCGACTCACTGTGAAACACATTTTTAATTGGTTCAAAGATCTAAAATTCCATTATCCCTAAGGAAAGAATATTTGCAGAGGTTTTTTTCTGATCTTTCATCTGCCTCTGATTTCTTTCCTAATCAAAAGTGCCAAGGTAAGTCTCTTTAACTTTTCCTGTTTAAATTACAGTACTAGATTGGGAGGCAAGCAGAAAGAAATAATTTTCACTAGCAATATCTATTTAAATTTGAAAGATGATACAGCAAGACATATTCTTGTCCTATTTAAAACATGGTATTTCTTTTTGGTAGCAATGTTGGATATCTTATCACAAATCTCAGTTTTTAGACAGCAATGATGTCGACACAGGATGAGCAGTTCAGAAAGATGAAGAAAGAAATGTTGCTAATAGAAAATTTCTAAAACTGGAGCAGGAGATGAATAGGTGAATTAAGCCACCATATGTCCAGAAACTTAAGTAAAATTATGCCACATTGCAAAAATGCTCATATGATTTAAATGCAAAACATTTTTATAAGAATGCAAAGAAATGAAAATAGAAATCAAATCATACTTTGCTGAATAGTTTACAAAGATTTGAAAGGTTTCAAAACTATTATGTGAACGTGATATTTCAGGAGAGCAATTCAATCTCAAATTGCTTTTGCAAAGTCTTTCTTGCCTCACTATCTTATGAAATACCTAACATGGTCATATATAGATGAATGCAATATATATGTATATATTCATGCACTCTTGTGTATGTATATATGTACACACATATGTGCGTATCTGGTCACTAGCAAATAGAATTATGCTTCATGGCTAATGTATAGCATCTCAAAAGTAGGAGACTACCAATTGAAAAAATGTACCCACTGCCTTACGTATGAAACTGTAAACCCCTCTGTATATCACATTGACAATAAATAAGTACTTATTCAGAAAAAACTATAAAACATGGTAAATATTGAATATCTTCTGTCATTTTTCTGAAATTGGATATCTTAGAGAAAATATAGTTAAAGATAGGTTTGGGGGTCTATAAATGTAGATCTTTGTAAACCCCATAATTTTTAGAAAACCAAAATATGAAAATTTTTGAACTATTTAATATTACATAAGCCATGTGATAACAGCTAAAGAAATTATATTTGTCTATAAGGTCTGATACTCTTGTTTCAATTATAACATAATTCTAATTTCACAACAGTTCATTGAGCACTTACTAGGTGAGGCCTGAAGAATTTATAACATTGCCTTTTGCATCCTCACAGAAATCCTGTGAGGTACTGCAAAGTAGCCTTACATACTAGATGGTGAAATAATCTAAAAATGAATATTACATAACCTGTCCGATGCCAAATAGTTAGTTATTCCACACTTTATTATTTGTTAATCCCATATATGCCATTCTCATCATTTTATTCATCCTCAAATTCTCTTCTATGAAGTAGATAAATATTCATACCCCCATGGTTTTATGTAGGAGAGACATGAGTTCTCAGTGGAAATGCAGTATGAAGACTTTTACCACCTGGTTTGTGTCATCAGAAAATAGACATATACTATGTCTTCTCAATTAATAGAGCATCAGGAGCAACATCCCAGTGGCTGGTTTTTTAACAGTTATCTGCATAGTAAGAGCTGCATAAGCATATAGAGGAGGGCTGTGAGAAGGAGAAGAGGATAAATGGAAGGATCCATTCTGAGGGACCGGTTCTGGCAAAAGGCCTCTGCAATCAGCCCAGTTCTCCTCTCTAGAACCATCTTATATTCACATCTGATTTGTCACAATACAAAGATGTTTTATTTGGCAATTCTTTTAAGTAGAATAGTGAACAGGGAAAATGTCATAGCCCTTGTAAATAATGACTTAAGTGGCACCTAGATAATTAATGTTAAGTTATCAAAGACACTAACTTAAAAAATATCAAATGAATTTACATGTTTTATTTTTATGGCCCTTGAAAAGAGAACACTAGTATTTATTAATGTTAAATGTTTACTGCTAGTGTTGAAACAGTCTCAAGTCAAGACAGATGCTCAAAGACTAGTCACTTTTCTGACACCAATTATGTCCATTTCTGTTTTAATGTGAACGGATGGTACTCACTGCTTAGAATGAAGACCTAATCTTCTGAGGCAAATTGAAGGATATTATTCTTTTCTTTTGCAATTATATGTGTATTCAACATTTATGAGTCACTTTTATGCATTATCTTCTCTCACAGAGTAAAGATTCACCATATTTGACAGTTTCCATTAATAGTCCTCAAATTTCATTGTAACTGAAGAATTCTAATGGAGAAGTATGTTTACTTGCCTTTGTTGATAACATAAAATAATAAAGTTATATTTGTAGATGTAAAATAGTGAAAAACTATTTTCTTTCAGACTATAAACTATCTTAACCTGGACATTGATCTTTCTCAAGTAGGTAAGATTTTTTTGAAAGCCAAAAGTATTCTCAATGGTATTTTATGAAGTTGATAGGATTTCTTTACAACTACATCAAGTTTTGGCAGTTTTCTGGACATACCACAGAAAAAGAGTATTTTACCACTTCAACTTAGAGCAGAATTCAAAAAACAAGTATGTCACTTGATCAATTTTAAACTGTCCCATTAGTTTTCCAACTCTGTCACCACCAACTGCACTGAAACCAGATATAAATACCTTTGAGTGGAACATTTCAAATTAGAATTAAAGCACTTGCAAAGAAATATCAAAGTATTCACTAATGTTATAAATAATGAATGAGCAGTTTTCTTTCTATTGACTACTGGAAAGGAAGGAAATTCTGCAAAATATGTTCTTATAGATGAAATAATTTAAATGTTAAGCTCTAATCACGTTTCTCTAGTACATCAGTCTTTTCCCTACATTTTATTAGCATCAATTAGTTGAACAAGGGAGATCACATTTTGACATATTCACATATGCATATCATGTGCTGTGATCAGACTCACTCTTCCTTTGCTGTCCCTTTCTCCCTTTCCCACTTCCCGAACATATCTGAGCAGACTTGGCTGTTCCATTTTCACAAATGCATGTCACCCTCTTCATGTCTTAAAATATGTCAGACCCAAGTCCCACACAATTGCTGACACTCCAGTTAAGCCCAGTAGCCAGGTGTCAGTGGTTCAGTCTTGTAATCTTTGCTATCAGTGGCTAAGATTTGGAGGATCATGGTTTGGAGCTAGTCACTGAAGACAATTCTACAAGCCTCTATCTCTCATGAAAAGCAAGGCTGAAGGCATGGCTCAAGTTGTAAAGCACCAGATATAAGAAACCTGAGTGAGAGCATGAGATACTTGGGTTCAGAACCCCAGAACTGGCCGAGAGAGAGAGAGAGAGAGAGAGAGAGAGAGAGAGAGAGAGAGAGAGAGAGAGAGAGAGAGAGAGAGGCAAAGACAGAGTCAGAGACAGAGAGACAATGACAGAGAGACAGGGAGACAAAGACAGAGACAGAGGGGGAGCTACACAAACAACTTTATTAGTTACCTCTGCTGCATGTTATCAAGTTTGCAATCATCATTTAAATAATCATGAAATGCATTGTTCAATGAAAGAGTTAATTAGGAACCCGGGGAAATCTTTTGGCATTATGATGCCTAACTTTCTCTTTAATAATATGTTACTGCTTTTGTAACACACTGTTTGCACTTTCAAACTGAACAGAGCATTCAGTGGACTATTTTCTGAATGTACTCATATCCTTCAATTAGATGAGCAATTGAAAAAGTTATTCCTCTAAGAATGAATTTGATAGAAACTTTTTACTTGTTGTTTTTTCATCTAAAATACCCTTGCATTTTCAAAGCAATTGTTTGAAGCAATCAGTTAAGTATCTGAATTTTATATATAGGTTTCTTATTTTTTGGTTGCTCAAGGGAAGTCTGGCTTCAGTATCCTGCTGCTTTGAAATGAACAGAAGCAAGGAAATATAAAGGTAATTTAACTTTAAATAAACCTAGTGCTTAGCAATACTCAGCAGTCATAAATGAATACATTTTAGGAGGTATGAATACTTTATCAGAGCCATTGTTCTTCTTTAACATATTTCAGAGGCCTTACAAGTACTGTAATTCCAAATGACATTCACTTAAAGTTCTCACCAGACACTGTTCGTCTTGAAGTCCAAAGCCTAAGAAGAGACCAAGATGAACATGATTATCATTCCTCTAAAACACAGAATAATAAATTCCCACATTTGCAAGTTATATTATGTACATTGTATGTGTGTGTGTGAACGCGTGCATGCCAAGGAATGAAGGATTGTGTAGATGGCCAGAAGAGTGTCAGTATATAGGGCTAAATATTAGTTGCATTAGATATCTCTTTAGTTCTCTTCCTTCTGGTTTTCTGGATGCCAAGTTTTCACATATTGGGTCTATACTTTTAGATGAGGCAGAGGTGAAAATTATTTCTTTGGTACAACTGTGGACTCAAGTCAAGGATAATCAGGAAGCATCATTAATTTTCTCACTTTAGTCAGTCAGAGGAGCAATATAGAACACTTGGCAAAACCTAGTTCAATCACTTCTATACCGTGGGACTCGAGGTAAGGTGTTAAACTCTCTCTACTGTATTTCAGATCCAACCATCATTTCCAAGGAAGGAAGCAGTGGGACATTCCATTTACATTTCAGAAGAGAGCTCAGTAAGAATTCCATTTCGGAGATCATGACTGAAATACACTCTTTGTATATATGCAAAAATTCACAGTGGAACCCATTTAAAACTATTGCAATTAATAATTTTTAAATGGCATAAAGTACCACCAGACACTGGTAGATCGCACCGGTAATCCCAGCTCTCAGGAGGCTGAAATCTGAGGATCATGATTTAAGGCCAGCATGGGCAGTAAAGTCCATGGAATTATTATCACCAATTAACCACCAAAAAGTCAGAAGCAGAGGTGTAGCTCAAGTGGTAGAGTGCTAGCTTGAAAAATAAAAAGCTCAGAAACAGTACTCAAGTCCTAAATTCAAGCTCTAGGACCAACACACACACACAGACACACAGACACACACACACACACACACACACACACACGCACACACGCATGCACACACAAAAACAGAACAAAAAAAAACAGTATAAGGGACAAGAAAAATAATAGAGAAGATGAATGTAATCAAAGTTACCCTTTGTTTTCTATATGAGTTCATCTGATTTGGGGAAAGGAAGGGGAATCACAGAAATGGTAATACAAAGGTTGAACCAGTACAACAGTGATGCTCATTAGATACTATGTTGATATGAACTTTACAACTTAGGGTGAAGAGTGGGGAGGAGTGAGAGAAAATGAGGGAGGGGTTAACACCATTCGAAAGAAATGTACTCGTTATCTTATTAATGTAACTGTAACACCTGTGTACATCAGGTTTACAGTAAATTTTTTAATGTTATATGCATGCATAGAAATATCACAATAGAATCCCACATTGTATAAATTGTATAACTGCTTTGTGCTATGTAATGTATGAGAAAAGGAATGTAACAAATTAAACGTTAGTTTTATGCTTTAAAAAACAACTCTATATAAGTAATATTTAAGATATAAACAGGGGCTGGGGATATAGCCTAGTGGCAAGAGTGCCTGCCTCAGATACACGAGGCCCTAGGTTCGATTCCCCAGCACCACATATACAGAAAACGGCCAGAAGCGGCGCTGTGGCTCAAGTGGCAGAGTGCTAGCCTTGAGCGGGAAGAAGCCAGGGACAGTGCTCAGGCCCTGAGTCCAAGGCCCAGGACTGGCCAAAAAAAAAAAAAAAAAAAAAAGATATAAACAGAGGAAAGTCCTCAAAAATCATTAGTTTTGGTTTTAAAGCACTTGCTTTAGAGATCCTACATAACATGGCTCTGTTAGAAGCTGGGATGCAATAATATATGATCCATTCAATAAAGACAGCCTCATCAAAGAAACAGAAACAAGTAATTGCACTAGAATATTTGTGATAAGATATATGTAGAGTTGTATAAAAGTCCTTTGCATAAGCAGAAGACCACAAGAAAAAGATTTCCTAGGAAGATACCATCTGGTCTTATTTTAAAACATAAAACATTTTGGAAAATCTCAAATGGCTTTTGTGAGGGGACTGAACTCACAGCCTCAATTTGGTAGGCTGAGTCATACCTCTACCTCTGTTTTAAATTTATACTGATTACTTCTAGGATAAGGTCTCATTTTCTGTCATGATTGTGCACCAGAGCCTCAGCCCATTTACCTTTTAGGCTTCCTGTCATTGCTGGAATGACAAAGCATGCACAACCACATCCAGTTTCCCTCCACGGATGGAATCCCCTGGACATTTCTGCCAAGGCTGGCCTGAAACCTTGATTCACCCATTCTCAGTCTCCCACATAGCTTGAAGTGACAGGCATTTGCCTCTACACATTTTTCTGTGGCTTCAAAAAGAAGTCTCCCAAGTAGCAACC